>NC_057809.1:440576145-440876145 GCF_018294505.1 Triticum aestivum
GGGGGGTAGGCGTGCCCCCCTACCTCGTGCCCTCCTGGTTGCTTTCTTGACATAGGGTCCAAGTCCTCTGGATCATGTTCTTTCCGAAAATCACGTTCCCGAAGGTTCCATTCCGTTTGGACTCCGTTTGATATTCTTTTTCTGTGAAACTCTGAAATAGGCAAAAAACAACAATTCTGGGTTGGGCCTCCAGTTAATAGGTTAGTCCCAAACATAATATAAAAGTGTATAATAAAGCCCAATAATGTCCAAAACATGATATAACATAGGAGGGAACAATAAAAATTATAGATACGTTGGAGACGTATCAAGCATCCCCAAGCTTAATTCCTGCTCGTCCTCGAGTAGGTAAATGATAAAAACAGAATTTTTGATCTGGAATGCTACTTGGCATAATTTCAATGTAATTCTCTTAATTGTGGTATGAATATTCAGATCTGAAAGATTCAAGACAAAAGTTCAATATTGACATAGAAATAATAATACTTCAAGCATACTAACTAAGCAATTATGTCTCTTCAAAATAACATGGCCAAAGAAAGTTATCCCTATAAAATCATATAGTCTGTCTATGCTCCATCTTCACCACACAAAGTATTTAAATCATGCACAACCCCGATGACAAGCCAAGCAATTGTTTCATACTTTTGGTGTTCTCAAACTTTTTCAATCTTCACACAATACATGAGCGTGAGCCATGGACATAGTACTATATGTGGAATAGAATGGTGGTTGTGGAGAAGACAAAAAGGGAGAATATAGTCTCACATCAACTATGCATATCAACGGGCTATGGAGATGCCCATTAATAGATATCAATGTGAGTGAGTAGGGATTGCCATGCAACAGATGCACTAGAGCTATAAGTATGTGAAAGCTCAACAAAAAGAACTAAGTGGGTGTGCATCCAACTCGCTTGCTCACGAAGACCTAGGGCATTTTGAGGAAGCCCATTATTGGAATATACAAGCCAAGTTCTATAATGAAAAATCCCCACTAGTATATGAAAGTGATAACATAGGAGACTCTCTATCATGAAGATCATGGTGCTACTTTGAAGCACAAGTGTGGAAAAAGGATAGTAGTATTGTTCCTTTTTATATATTTTTTGGGCCTTCCTTTCTTTTATTTGGCCTTTCTTTTTTGGGACAATACTCTATGAATGATGATCATCACACTTCTATTTATTTACAACTCAATGATTACAACTTGATACTACAACAAAGTATGACTCTATATGAATGCCTCCGGCGGTATATCGGGATAGCAATGATGCATGAGTGACTTGTACAAAAGAATTATGAACGGTGGCTTTGCCACAACTAAAATGTCAACTACATGATCACAACTCAATGATTACAACTTGATACTACAACAAAGTATGACTCTATATGAATGCCTCCGGCGGTATATCGGGATAGCAATGATGCATGAGTGACTTGTACAAAAGAATTATGAACGGTGGCTTTGCCACAACTAAAATGTCAACTACATGATCATGCAAAGCAATATGACAATTATGGAGCATGTCATAATAAACGGAACAGTGGAAAGTTGCATGGCAATATATCTCGGAATGGCTATGGAAATGCCATGGTAGGTAGGTATGGTGGCTTCTTTGAAGAAGGTATATGGCGGGTGTATGATACCGGTGAAAGGTGTGCGGTATTAGAGAGGCTAGCAATGGTGGAAGGGTGAGAGTATGTATAATCCATGGACTCAACATTATTCATAAAGAACTCACATACTTATTGCAAAAATCTATTAGTTATCGAAGCAAAGTACTACGCGCATGCACCTAGGGGGATAGATTGGTAGGAAAAGACCATCGCTCGTCCCCGACCGCCACTCATAAGGAAGACAATCAATAAATAAATCATGCTCCAACTTCTTCACATAACGGTTCACCATACGTGCATGCTACGGGAATCACAAACTTCAACACAAGCATTTCTAAAATTTACAACTACTCAACTAGGATGACTCTAATTTCACCATCTCCATATCTCAAAACAATTATCAAGTATCAAACTTCTCATAGTATTCAACACACTCATAAGAAAAAATATATTAATCTTGAATGCCTAACATAATTAAAGAAAATTACCATGCTGTTTTGTAGGAATCTCAAAATAATCTAAGTGAAGCATGAGAGAAGAATAGTCTCTATAAAACAAATCCACCATCGTGCCCTAAAAGATATAAGTGAAGCAATAGAGCAAAAACTATATAACTCAAAAGATATAAGTGAAGCACATAGAGTATTCTAACAATTTCCAAATCATGTGTGTCCCTCTCAAAAGGTGTGTACATCAAGGATGATTGTGGAAAACTAACAAATAAAGACTCAAATAATACAAGACGCTCCAAGCAAAACACATATCATGTGGTAAATAAAAATATAGCTCCAAGTAAAGTTAACGATGGAAGTAGACGAAAGAGGGGATGCCTTCCGGGGCATCCCCAAGCTTTGGCTTTTAGGTGTCCTTAGATTATCTTGGGGTGCCATGGGCATCCCCAAGCTTAGGCTCTTGCCACTCCTTGTTCCATAATCCATCAAATCTTTCACCCAAAACTTGAAAACTTCACAACACAAAACTTAAAGTAGAAAATCTCGTGAGCTCCGTTAGCGAAAGAAAACAAAACACCACTTCAAGGTAATGTAATGAACTCATTCTTTATTTATATTGGTGTTAAACCTACTGTATTCCAACTTCTCTATGGTTTATAAACTATTTTACTAGCCATAGACTCATCAAAATAAGCAAACAACACACGAAAAAAAGAATCTGTCAAAACCAGAACAGTCTGCAGTAATCTGTAGCTAATGCAAGTTCCGGAACCCCAAAAATTCTAAAATTTCTGGACGTGAGGAATTAATCTATTAATCATCTTAAAAAAGAATTAACTAAATAGCACTTTCCAAATAAAAATGGCGGCAATTCTCGTGAGCGCTAAAGTTTCTGTTTTTTACAGCAAGATTAAAAAGACTTCCCCCAAGTCTTCCCAAAGGTTCTACTTGGCACAAACACTAATTAAACACAAAAAACACAACCAAAACAGAGGCTAGATAAATTATTTATTAGTAAATAGGAGCAAAAAGCAAGGAATACAAATAAAATTGGTTTGCCTCCCAACAAGCGCTATCGTTTAACGCCCCTAGCTAGGCATAAAAGCAAGGATAGATCTAGGTGTTGCCATCTTTGGTTTTAGGGAATAAAAGAGCAAACTTGTTATCTATAGAATTAATCTTTATATTTTGGTAAAGCACATGGCCATTTATGGTAGAAGAAAGATTAAGTAAGTTGCGCAAATTGGCATCTAGGCTAGCTTTTATTTCTTTGATAGATTCGTTCTGGTAAGAGAGCAAAAAAGATGTGGTTTCAACTTTCTCATTAATGGGGTGCCCAAATATAGTTTTCATCTTTTCATAGGTATCTATGGGGCCCCCTTCAAGAAAACCATCTTAAAAAATAGAATCTAAAACTTGTTTGAATGAAGCGGGCAACCCAACATAAAAGCTTTTTAGGTAAACCTCAATTTGATATTGGGGTACATAGCTAGCCAGGATTCTTAATAGCCTATCCCAAGCATCTTTCAAAGATTCGTCAAGTAAATAACGAAAATTTCCGGAATCATCTTCATCAAAATTATTAAGACTCTCATTGACAACTCCGGTAGGTTTTTCCATAGCTTTATTTATGAGTTTAGATATAATAGAAGGATCGTCCAAGCTCGGGAGAGAATCCCGAACTCTTTTTGGTTCCAACATGGCGAGGGAAAAGCGAGCGAAAAGAGGCAAATGGAAAATAGAGAGGTCAAATAAAACGGCAAGCGTGAAGTGGGGGAGAGGAAAACGTGAGGCAAATGGCAAATAATGTAATGCGGGAGATGAGGGTTTGTGATGGGTACTTGGTATGTTGACTTTTGCATAGACTCCCCGGCAACGGTGCCAGAAATGGCTCGTTGTCGGGAGTCCAAATCTTGACTTGTCCTTGCGTAAGCCTCCCCGGCAACGGCGTCAGAAATCCTTCTTTCTCCCACTTGAGCATTGCATTGGTTTTGCCTTGAAGAGGAAAGGGTGATGCATCAAAGTAGCGTAAGTATTTCCCTCAGTTTTTGAGAACCAAGGTATCAATCCAGTAGGAGGCCACGCACGAGTCCCTCGCACCTACACAAACAAATAAAATCCTCGCAACCAACGCAATAAAGGGGTTGTCAGTCCCTTCACGATCACTTAGAAAGTGAGATCTGATAGATATGATAAGATAATATTTTTGGTATTTTTATGATAAAGATGAAAAATAAAGAAATCAAAATAAACGGTAAAGGAAATAGCTTGTTGACGGAAGATTAATATGATGGAAAATAGACCCGGGGCCCATAGGTTTCACTAGTGGCTTCTCTCGAGAGCATAAGTATTAAGGTGGGTAAACAAATTACTATTGAGCAATTGACAGAATTGAGCATAGTTATGAGAATATCGAGGTATGATCATGTATATAGGCATCATGTCCGAGACAAGTAGACCGACTCCTGCCTGCATCTACTACTATTACTACACACATCGACCGCTATCCAGCATGCATCTAGAGTATTAAGTTCAAAAGAACAGAGTAACGCTTTAAGCAAGATGACATGATGTAGAGGGATAAACTCATGCAATATGAAATAAACCGCATCTTGTTATCCTCGATGGCAACAATACAAATCATGCCTTGTTGCCCCTACTGTCACTGGTAAAGGACACCACAAGATTGAACCCAAAGCTAAGCACTTCTCCCATTGCAAGAAAAGATCAATCTAGTAGGCCAAACCAAACTGATAATTCGAAGATACTTGCAAATATAACCAATCATACATAAAATAATTCAGAGAAGATTCAAATATTGTTGATAGATAAACTTGATCATAAACCCACAATTCATCGATCTCAACAAACACACCGCAAAAGAAGATTACATCGAATAGATCTCCATAAGAGAGGGGGAGAACTTTGTATTGAGATCCAAAACGAGAGAAGAAACCATCTAGCTAATAACTATGGACCCGAAGGTCTGAAGAAAACTACTCACACTTCATCGGAGAAGCTATGGTGTTGATGTAGAAGCCCTCCATGATCAATGCCCCCTCCGGCGGAGCTCCCAAAAAGGCCCCAAGATGGGATCTCACTTATACATAAAGTTACGGCGGTGGAATTAGGCTTTTGGCTCCGTATCTGGTAGTTTGGGGGTACGTAGGTATATATAGGAGGAAGAAGTACATCGGTGGAGCAACATGGGCCCCACGAGGGTGGGCGCGCCTGGGGGGGTAGGCGCGCCCCCCTACCTCATGCCCTCCTGGTTGCTTTCTTGGTGTAGGGTCCAAGTCCACTGGATCATGTTCGTTCTGAAAATCATGTTCCCGAAGGTTTCATTCCGTTTGGACTCCGTTTGATATTCTTTTTCTGCGAAACTCTGAAATAGGCAAAAAACAACAATTCTGGGTTGGGCCTCCGGTTAATAGGTTAGTTCCAAAAATAATATAAAAGTGTGTAATAAAGCCCAATAATGTCCAAAATAGGATATAATATAGCATGGAATAATAAAAAATTATAGATATGTTGGAGACGTATCAGCTTTCTTACGGTGAAAGATGGGCACCAACCACCTTACGGGGTGGCCACGAGGGCCCAGGGCGCGCCTGGCCCCCTGGAGCGCGCTCCCTGCCTCGTCGCCCCCTCGGGCATCATCTCGCGTCGATTCTTATTCCCAAAAATCACATATATTCCAAAAAAATCTCCGTCAGTTTTTATCCCGTTTGGACTCTGTTTGATATGGATTTTCTACGAAACAAAAAACATGCAACAAACCAGAACTGGCACTGGGCACTGGATCAATATGTTAGTCCCAAAAATAGTGTAAAAAGTTGCCAAACGTATATGAAAGTTGTAGAATATTGGCATGTAACAATCAAAAATTATAGATACGACGGAGACGTATCAGCATCCCCAAGATTAATTCCTGCTCGCCCTCGAGTAGGTAAATGATAAAAAAGATAATTTTTGATGTGGAATGCTACCTAGCATAATCTTGATCATGTAATCTAATCGTGGCATGAATATTAAGACACGAGTGATTCAAAGCAATAGTCTATCATTTGACATTAAGACAATAATAGTTCAAGCATACTAATAAAGCAATCATGTCTTTTCAAAATAAAATGGCCAAAGAAAGTTATCCCTACAAAATCATATGGTCTGGCTATGCTCCATCTTCACCACACAAAGCATTGAAATCATGCACAACCCCGATGACAAGCCAAACAATTGTTTCATACTTTTGATGTTCTCAAACCTTTTCAACTTTCACGCAATACATGAGCATGAGCCATGGATATAACACTATAGGTGGAATAGAATATGATGGTGGAGGTTGTGCGGAGAAGACAAAAAGAAGAAAGTCTCACATCGACGCGGCTAATCAACGGGCTATGGAGATGCCCATCAATTGATGTCAATGCGAGGAGTAGGGATTGCCATGCAACAGATGCACTAAGAGCTATAAGTGTATGAAAGCTCAAACTGAAACTAAGTGGGTGTGCATCCAACTTGCTTACTCATGAAGACCTAGGGCATTTGAGGAAGCCCATCGTTGGAATATACAAGCCAAGTTCTATAATGAAAATTCCGACTAGTATATGAAAGTGATAACTCAAAAGACTCTCTATATGAAGAACATGGTGCTACTCTGAAGCACAAGTGTGGTAAAAGGATAGTAACACTGTCCCTTCTCTCTTTTCTCTCATTTTTTTCTCATTTTTATTTTTTTATTTTTTGTAGGCTTCTTTGGCCTCTCTCTCTCTCTCTTTTTTGGGGGCATCTTTGGTCACTTTTATTTTGATAACCCCACATGGGACAATGTTCTAATAATGATGATCATCACATTTTTATTTACTTACAACTCAATATTACAACTTGATACTAGAACAAAATATGACTCTATATGAATGCATGTGCAATGATCTAGCGTAGCAATGACATAAAAAAACGGACAAGCCATGAAAACATCATGCTAGCTATCTTACGATCATGCAAAGAAATATGACAATGATCCTCAAGTCATGTATCGGAAGATGATGGAAGTTGCATGGCAATATATCTCGGAATGGCTATGGAAATGCCATGATAGGTAGGTATGGTGGCTGTTTTGAGGAAGATATAAGGAGGCTTATGTGTGATAGAGTGTATCATATAACGGGGTTTGGATGCATCGGCGAAGTTTGCACCGACTCTCAAGGTGAGAAAGGGCAATGCACAGTACCGAAGAGGCTAGCAATGATGGAAGGGTGAGAGTGCATATAATCCATGGACTCAACATTAGTCATAAAGAACTCACATACTTATTGCATAAATTTATTAGTCATCAAAACAAAGTACTACGTGCATGCTCCTAGGGGGATAGATTGGTAGGAAAAGACCATCGCTCGTCCCCGACCGCCACTCATAAGGAATACAATCAATAAATACCTCATGCTCCAACTTCGTTACATAACGGTTCATCATACGTACATGCTATGGGAATCACAAACGTCAACACAATTATTTCTACAATCCACAACTACCCACTAGCATGACTCTAATATCACCATCTTTATATCGCAAAACTATTTGAAGGACTCAAACATATCATATTCAGTGATCTACAAGTTTTATGTAGGATTTTATGACTAACCATGTGAATGATCAATTCCTGTCATCTCTCTAAATAGATATAAGTGAAGCAAGAGAGTTTAATTCTTTCTACAAAAGATATGCCCACGCTCTAACAAATATAAGTGAATCAAAAGAGCATTCTACAAATGGCAGTTTTCGAAGTGAAGAGAAACAGGCAATCCAAACTTCAAATGATATAAGTGAAGCACATGAAGCATTCTATAAAGCCATACTCAAAAAATATAAGTGAAGTGCAAAGAGCATTCTATAAATCAACCAAGGACTATCTCATACCAGCATGGTGCATAAAATAAAAGTGAAAACTAAATGCAAAATACGCTCCAAGATTTGCACATATCACATGAACGAAACGAATCCAAAAACATACCGATACTTGTTGAAGAAAGATGGGGTGCCTTCCGGGGCATCCCCAAGCTTAGACGCTTGAGTCTCCTTGAATATTTACTTGGGGTGCCTTGGGCATCCCCAAGCTTGAGCTCTTGTCTCTCCTCCTGCTCCTCACATCGAGACATCCTCGATCTTCGATCACTTCATCCACATAAAACCCAACAGAAAGCTCGGTAAGATCCGTTAGTATAATAAAGCAAATCACTACTCTAAGTATGTTGAAAACCAATTCATATTTTGTTTTTTCATTGTAGCTACTGTAATATAACTTTTCCATGGTTTAATCCACTGATAGAAATCGATAGTTTCATCAAAACAAGCAAACTATGCATCAAAAGCAGAATCTGTCTTAAACAGGACAGTCTGTAGTAATATGAACATTCACCATACTTCTGGTACTCGAAAAAATTCTGAAACAATCAGTAAAAATATACAATTTGTATAGAAATACATTGCAAAAAGTTTCAGAACCATTTGACGTTCCAGTAAAAAATGTAAAATCGCGCACTACAGCCAAAGTTTCTGTTTTGCACCGCACAAACCAACAAGCAATGTAAACATCCTAAAGGCAAATATTGGCACATTATTTTTATTTTTAAACTTTATAAAATCACGTAACTGAAATAAGTGAGTCTCTAAAACTTCCGGGTTGTCTCCCTGGCAGCGCTTTCTTTAAAGCCATTAAGCTAGGCATATAGTGCTCAAGTAATGGATCCACCCGGATCCCAAGGTATATCAAAGGAAATTTTAATTAACAATGATTTGTGATTTAGTAGTGAGCACAAATTAACATATATCATGCATAAAACAAAGTCTAACTCTCTTCATATGCATCAGCATGTCATAAAAGAACAATTCATGCACACATAGTAAAGGCCAATGCATAGTATAAATAGTTTCTTGCAATTTTATTATATTGCAAACATGGAGAGGCGGAGATGTAGTTCCTCTCTCATAATAATTGCAGGTAGGAGAAACAAGCACATGCATATTATATCTATCAAAATCATCATGTGTAGTAGTAAAATGCAACCCATCAATATAATCCTTAATAAGGGCAAAGTTCTGTGATATAGTGTAGTTGGGAGAATTCAAAAAGATAACAGGACTATCATGCGTGAGTGCAATAGCAAAAATTTCATGTTTAACATAAGGAACAATAGCAAGTTCATCTCCATAAGCATAATTCATATTGGGATCTTGGCCACAAGAATAGCAAGCATCAAGTTCATCAAAAAGAGATATTTCAAACGAATCAACGGGATCATAGCAATCATCATAGAAATCAACCTTCGGTAAGCACGAAGGGAAATTAAACAATGTATGAGTTGAAGAGTTACTCTCATTAGAAGGTGGGCATGGGTAGCTAATCTGCTCTTCCTCCTTTTGTTCTTCGCTCTCCTAATCATCTTTTCATCCAATGAGCCCACAGTTTCATCAATTCCTTCTTCCATAGACTCCTGCAAAATATTATTCTCTTCTCGGACAGCGGAGACTTTCTCAATGAATTCATCAATATCATAATTGTATTTATAATTCTCATATCAATATTTAAGGATAGATAAATTTTCAGGTCTATAAACTGAATCATCAAAATCTTCAAACTCTTTAAACAAAGATTCAATTTCACAAGCACCCTTTGTCGGTGTCAAAACCAGCGGATCTCGGGTAGGGGGTCCCGAACTGTGCTTCTAAGGTGGATGGTAAATGAGGCAGGGGACACAATGTTTACCCAGGTTCCGGCCCTCTTGATGGAGGTAATGCCCTACTTCCTGCTTGATTGATCTAGATGATATGAGTATTACAAGAGTTGATCTACCACGAGATCGTAGAGGCTAAACCCTAGAAGCTAGCCTATGATTATGATTGTTCTCCTCTTACGGACTAAACCCTCTGGTTTATATAGACACAAGAGGGGGATAGGGTTACATAGAGTCAGTTACAAGGGAGGAGATCTACATATCTGAATTTCCAAGCTTGCCTTCCACGCAAAGGAGAGTCCCACTCGGACACAGGACGGAGTCTTCAATCTTGTATCTTCATAGTCCAACAGTCCGGCCAAAGGATATAGTCCGGCAGTCCAAGGATCCCCTAATCCAGGACTCCCTCAGTAGCCCCTGAACCTGGCTTCAATGTCGATGAGTCCGGTGCGCAGATTGTCTTCGGCATTGCAAGGCGGGTTCCTTCTCCGAATACTCCATAGAAGATTTTGAACACAAGGATAGTGTCCGGCTCTGCAAAATAAATTCCACACACCATCGTAGAGAGTATAATATTTCCACAAATCTAATCTTCTGACAACTTTTCATAACGTGACATCACGCCATGGCCCGGTCATTATTCAAACTGTTTTTCCCAACCAGCTACTGCACATATTGCGAGGCGGTTTTCTTGGCACGTCTTGTCGAAGCAAAGATCGTGTCCCCTTATCATGGGATTCTCATCAATACGGGTGTGGGTAACACAACCACGCCTGCTGGCATGCCTCCTTGATTTTAGGCAAGTTCCGAACGACCACGCGGAGGATGCTTGATATCCATCCTCTTTATAAAGGGGCCAATGCTTGTCCTTTTCTTCTCGCGCTCGATCCTTCCCCTCCCCCACCTCGAGTTCCAACACCCAAGGCTCAGGCTAAGTGCTTCGGACCTTCAACCATGTCCGGATCCAACCTTCAAGGCCGGTGGATGGCCTCCTCTGTCACCGAGGGGGACATCAAGAAGCTAAGGGAAGCCAGGTATGTGAACGCCGAAATCTCGCACAGGCTGCCTGCTCAAGGGCAGGTCATCCCCACTCCCGAACCCAACGAGAGTGTCGTATTTGTTTCCCACTTCCTCTGAGGGCTAGGCTTTAGTCTTGATCCCTTTGTTAGAGGGCTTATGCTCTATTATGGGCTCGATCTCCAGGATCTAGCCCCAGATTCCATCCTTCACATCTTGTCGTTTATCGTCATGTGTGAGGCCTTCCTCTGCATCACCCCACACTTCGGCTTATGGCTCAAGACCTTCAATGTGAAGCCAAAGATGATCGACGGGCGACACGCAGAATGCGGAAGTGCCATAATAAGCAAAGGCACCGATGCTCCATGGCCAAAGGGTTCCTTCCCGGAGGTGTCCAACTTATGGCAGCGGGAGTGGTTTTACATCACAGCTCCCTGAAGTACTAAGTGGGTAGCTGCCCCCGCCTCCCGTTTGGCCCCCCCGCCACAACTGGCGTCATGGGTCAACAAGGGGCTGGACTGGGGGCCAGTTAATGACGTGCCGACATTGCAAAGTCGCATCCGAAATCTCCGCTGTCAATCTCGTCAAGGTGATGCAAGTTATGCTAGTTTGTCGGGTCCTGCCATGCCAATGTCGATCTCTCTGTATGTCGGAGTTCAACCCGGAAGGACCGCAAACTATTCAGCAATTCTTCGGCATGAGCTCGAAGGGATGTATGGATTGTTCTTTGGATCACGAATAAAGTGTCCAGATACCACCAAGGATGCGGGTCTAAACTGCAATTGTCCAGATACCCATGTAAGTAATTCTGCGGCCGAACACGTCGTCTTTTCATTTGTCATAACATCATTCTGAAAAAATTGCTCTTGTCCAGGACTTGATAAGAAAGGCGAAGATGATCAGGTGTTCGGCCCCCCTTCCCGAAGGCTCACCGAATCCTGTACTAGCTAGGATGCTTGAGCACGCACTTTATCAAGTGCCATCAAGGGAAGATAGAGGGAGGAATAAAGAATCCTAAAGCGGGCCTCACGCATTACTCATCCAAATCGGGGGAATTAGTGTCTCCACGAAGGAGGATGATTGGGGAGAAGAATCTAGAATCCCCTCTCCCCAAGGAAGGAAAAGGACTGCCTCTGACGACTTGGAAACGAAAGTTTCCAAACGAGGGAAGAAACCTTCGCCAGGGGGCCTGCCCCGGAGGGCGTCCTTACCGCACAGTGCCCGCAAGGGGGCCAGCACTCCACCAAGCTGTAAGTGAGTCAAGAGTACTTTTGGTAAATATATCCTGCTTTATCTCCGAGGACAATAACCGAGACATATATCTTGCAGTCCGGCTCGTAGCCCTTCTCAACAGAGTTCGTCTTCGGGGGATCTTCTTCCGGAGATGATGGAGAGCAAAACGCCCCCCTGCCTCCCCACCTCCTGGGGAGGACGACGCTGAGGTGTCATCATAGAGGGTTTCTCCTGATCCGCCAAGGCTAGAAGGTAACCCTTCGGCCACCCGAAGTCCGGAACATTCGTCTCCTAAGGAGAGCAACAGAAAGAGTCCGGAACTGTCCGGTGCGCAACCGTACGCACTGAGGAGTCTTTTGGAGCAAGCGGCTATCTCAGAGGCGCATCGTACTTTAATGGGTACGGTGGTTGAGAGGATTTCATCTGCCTAAAGTGGGTTTCATGAAGCTTTTGTGACTCTGCTAAGAGGATTTGAGGTACGCAAAGTAATATATAAATTTTTTGATGGTACCGCACACGCTAGGTGTGCTCTATATAGATAGTAGCCCCTGAGACTCTGGTTCCTGTCTAGAGGCGACAAACAGAGGATCGTAGTCCTAGGTAATGATCACGCTGCTTTCATGTGCAGGCGGCTGACGGTCCGGTGGCTGGCCGGACTGCTGAGTTTGCCGGTCTTAGCCGGCAACTTGACGCGGCAGATGCTGACATTGCGCTTGTGAACAAGCGGCTTGATGAGGCACAGGGTATGTATTTTCGGGTGGTCAAAAAATATTAAGAGGAGCATGATGCTAGTATCTATCATATGCTGTGACTGCAGAAGGAGTTGCCGTTGTGGAGACCCTTCGGGCGGAACTTTCCCGAGCCATGGAACAAGCTAGGAGGAGTGATACGGCCGCCCTAAAGGCGACCGAAGAGTTAAGAGCAGAATGGGCTGCTCATCGCTAGAGTGAAGATAAAATAGCCAAAATGGCCGTTGAGCTAAAGGATGCCGCCAACCGGTATGAGCTTCTTGAAAAGGAAAGCCAAGCAAAAGCGGCGGACCTGGAGAAAGCCATGGTAGCAGCCAAGGAGACCCGCTCTAAAATCAGAGCGGCGAAGGAGGAGCTTCGCCATGCCAGAGATATCACGGCTAGGAAGCCCTTTTTGTTGCGGATGAAGTTCGAAGATTCGAAGTATGCCCCTCTGGATCAATTATGGAGTGCAGCAGACGCGTATTCGGACCTAGCAATGAGTACTGCTGATGCGACTGAGTTTTTCAAAGATCAAAAAGATCACGAAGTGGAAAAGTTTTTTTGGCCGCAGTTCAGTGCTCCAACGCGTCCGCTACTGTTAAATGAGCAAATGGCCGAGTGGGCTGAGCTCCATAGGTTGTCCGAGCTTACCATGAGGTCTGTCGTGGATCATCTTTGGCCGGATGGACCAAGGCCGAATAGTTATTTTGGTTTGGTGCAACAATTCCTTGGTGTTGTGCCGCATATCGACGCTGTAAAGAGGTCGGTGTGTATAGAGGGTGTGCGGATGGCTCTTGCCCGTGTTAAGACATACTGGGCAGATATGGATGCCACCACTATTGCAACCCGGGGTCCAGCCATAGGCCAGGTCTCGGCCGTGCACTATTTTGAAGAAGTCCTAGAAGGCGCTCATTTAATAGAGGCTCAATGCTCGAAGAGTATCATGTTCGAGTGTCATGTATCCCAATTGTAAAAACAATGCTATTTGGCTTATAAAGGTTGTATTTATACTTTTGCCTGAAAGTATTATGACACCTCATGTGCGGCTGTTTATGTATGTATATAACCTGAAAGTTTGTAGTAGTCGGCTTCAGCCCCCACACATATAATGCGGGGGTGTTCGGAAAAGCGTGTATTCACACTTGATCCAACGTCTTGGTCCATAAACGAGGTGATAGCGCGGGGAACAAGGCAATCGGACTATATTGCTTTAACACTTTCACTTATCCATAGGAGTTTGACAGTGGGGCTACTACATAGCCCATGGTACTTCCGCGCTTATCAGAATACGGTGCGCATACATACATGACCGGGAAACCGGTCCTTCGTTAATGCGGAGGAATCGCGAAGATTCCACTAAGTCCTCAAGTGGTTGACCAGTCTCACGCTTTATCATGACAGTCAGTTTTCGGCTTTCTCTACTGAGGTGCTCATCCAGATGAACCAGGGCACAATCGCAGTAGTTCTCCCGGTGCCACCTTAGCCGATAGAGCGAAACCTAAGGTAGCAAAACACGGGAGCCGGTCAAACCCAACAATTGACCAAAGACATGATTCGGAGTTAATGCATATAAGGCCAAACTCGTGATGCCAAACACTCCCTAAGGTATTCGGTCTTTACAATGTATACTGGGCTGAGTAACGCCCTCGATAATAAGCCCTGAATTTCCAGGTACGTGCATTAGTCTGACGTGACGAAATGTTGAGTATCCTGAGGGTGTGAAGCAACAAAAGACAGTAAAAAAGGTTTACACAGGGTCTTAATCTAAGAAGAAACCTTTGAACGGGGCCCAGCTGCAGGTATGCGCCTGTGTCTCCGTTGTGCCGTATCCTAGAAGGGTGTAGCACGATGATCATCTGTAAGAGAGAAAATCCCAGGTGAAAGTTTTCGTGCGAAAAATTGGTTATTCTTAATAAACCTTTAAAATTCAATCTAAATAAGATCAAGCCGAACTGTAGTCCTTTTTACATGTAGGAAGCCCCTAGCACCACCTATGGGGGTATATCCATCGACCCAGTCTTAGGTTTATCTGAGCTGTTACAGCTAGTGCTACGCCAGACTCGTCTAGCCGTGTCCGCGGTCTTGATGACCGATCATTTATTCTGGTTGGAGAGGGCGTTCAGTGTTCAGCTGCTAAAGCCGCCACACATTCTTTCGCATGTCAGGAACGTTCTCTGTTTTCGCTAACTATGATGATGCCACGTGGACCGGGCATCTTAAGCTTAAGATAAGCGTAACGCGGTATTGCATTAAAACGAGCGAAGGCCGTTCTTCTGAGTAGTGCTTGATAGCCGCTTTAGAATGGAGCAATGTCGAAGGCTAACTTTTTACTTCGGAAGTTGTCGGGAGAACCGAATACAACCTCTAGTACTAGAGAGCCCGTGCAGCGGGCCTCTGGGCCTGGTATTACTCCTTTAAAGGTAGTATTGCTTTGGCTGATTCTTGTCGGGTCTATCCCCATTTTGCGGACTATGTCCTGATATATCAGATTAAGACTGCTGCCACCGTCCATAAGGACTCGGGTGAGATGGTATCCATCAATTATTGGGTCTAGTACCAAGGCAGCCGATCCTCCGTGCGAATAGTAGTCGGGTGATCCCTGCGATCAAAAGTGATCGGGTAGGCCGACCAAGGGTTGAACTTGGGGGTGACGGGCTCCACGGCGCATACGTCTCGGAGTGTGCGTTTGCTCCTTGAGGGAGTCCTGGGTTAGGGGGTCTCCGGACAACCGGACTATCTCCATTGGCCGGACTGTTAGACTATGAAGATACAAGATTGAAGACTTCGTCTCGTGTCCGGATGGGACTCTACTTGGCGTGGAAGGCAAGCTAGGCAATACGTATATGGATATCTCCTCTTTTGTAACCGACCTTGTGTAACCGTAACCCTCTCCGGTGTCTATATAAACCGGAGGGCTTTAGTCCGTAGGACAACAATCACAACATACAATCATACCATAGGCTAGCTTCTAGGGTTTAGCTAACACCCGTATCTTCAATATTAATCAAGCAGGACATAGGGTTTTACCTCCATCAAGAGGGCCTGAACCTGGGTAAAACTTTGTTTCCCTTGCCTCCTGTTATCATCTGACCTAAACGCACAGTTCGGGAGCCCCTAGCCGAGATCGGCCGGTTTTGACACCGACATTGGTGCTTTCATTGAGAGTTCCTCTGTGTTGTCGCCGTTAGGCTTGATGGCTCCTATTATCATCGGTAGCGATGCGGTCCAGGGTGAGACTTTTCTCCCCGGGCTAATTCGCTTGGCCATCTGGAGCAGATTGAAAGCTACGCCCCTGGCCATCAGGTCAGATTTGGAAGTTTGAACTACATGGCCGACATCCACGGAGACTTGATCTTCGACGGATTCGAGCCACAGCCGGGCGCGCCGCACTGTCTCGATGGGCATGACCTAGCTCTGCCACCGGACGGTACTCCAGAGGCCGCGCCCACACCAGCTCCGACCCTTAGCTCGGAGCCAACTGCGCCACTCGAGGACGGGTGGCTAGACACCGCCTCATGGGCTGCAGTCTCGACGACGATCGAGCCAAACACCAGCATAATCCTCTGCGCAGCCCGTGACTCCAAGGTGCCAGACTCTCTTCCGGACCCCGAACCATCCGCGCCCCTTCCAATCGAATCCGAGTGGGCGCCGATCATGGAATTCTCCGCCACGGATATCTTTCAACACTCGCCCTTCAGCGACATTCTGAATTCACTAAGGTCTCTCTCTTCGTCAGGAGAGCCCTGGCCAGATTATGGCCAACAGGACTGGGATGCAGACGACGAAGAAATTCGACGCCCACCCACCACCCACTTTGTAGCCACTGTCGATGATTTAACCGACATGCTCGACTTTGATGGTTTGGACGACGATGTAGGAGATGAACATGAACCAGCACCTATAGGGCACTGGAAAGCCACCTTGTTGTATGACATATACATGGTGGATACACCCAATGAAGGCAACGACGACGATATAGCGGAGGATGACCCCTCCAAGAAGCAACCCAAGCGCCGACCTCACCGGCGCCGCTCTAAGTCCCGCCAAAGAAAAAAGTGGTGATACCGGCGCGGGAGATAATAACACTCCGGATAGCGCCAAAGACAACGAAAACCCCCTCCAGCAAGAGTTAGACCAGGAGGATGAAGGTGCCGGCTCTCCTGAGAGAGCGGCTGGCGGAGAGGAGGAGGATGACAATTACATGCCCCCCTCCGAAGACGAGGTAAGCCTCGGCGACGATGAATTCGCCGTACCAGAGGATCTCGTCGAACAAGAGCACTTCATGCGCAGGCTTATGGCCACGGCAAATATCCTGAAGAAAAAGCAGCAGCAACTTCAAGCTGATCAAGATCTCCTAGCTTACAAATGGACTGAAGTCCTCGCAGCCGAGGAATATAAACTCGAGTGTCCCTCCAAGAGTTACCCAAGGCGCAGGTTACTACCCCGACTGGAGGAAGAAGCGTATGATACGGCTGACCGGCCACCTCGTGCCCGTGATAGAGAGGCATTCTTGCCGAAATGTAACATCCCAAATTTTGGAATGTTAATATAATTAATTGAATTGTTTGTTTGTTTGCTTGAGTGAATTAAACTTGAGTGAAATTTGAACCTTTTCAAATACTTTTGAATGAGAGGGAATAAAATGACTTTCCCCTTCTCCGGTAAATTCAAATTCATCCTATTAAAATCAATGAGAGAAGATGACATGACTTCTTCAACTATAAAGAATTTGAACGGAGTTTTGCAATTTAATTCTTTCAAATATTTGCACTTGCTTCTCTATTTTTCTTCCCCGAGAAATACCCCGCAAAATAAATTCTTGCAAGCAAGAAAGAGCGGAGGAAAATGACCCTCCAAAATCAGGGGCATTTTTGAAAATATTTGAGCCAAGAAAAACCAAAGTTTTTATTTAAAAATTATTTGCAAAAAGAAATAAAGCCTTTAGGGATTTTCTGAAAAACTTTTTTTTAAGTTTTTATTTTGGCCGTGGAATAATGCTCATCATCTACATTTTATTTTTCTGATAATTTTAGTATATAAAAACTCTTTATTCCGAATTGATTTGATTTCCCTTTTTATTGTTTTAGTTTCCTAATTTTAAAAATAGGAATGGAATCGTTTTTATTAGGAAAAACCTGGCCCATTAAGCACTTTCCTATTCTAGCCCAACAAGAGATCATCTCCTTCCTCTGTTTCCTCTCACGTTACAGAAGCTTTCCATATCCATGGAGACAGGAAACTCCACCTTCCCGATCTCCCTCGTCTTTCCATCCCAGCGCCTCCCGAGACCGCCTATAAAACCCCCTCCCTCTCCTCGTTCCATTTTTCCCATCAGCACGCCCCCTCCCTGCCCGTAGCCTCCTCGCCACCGTCCTCCTTTTCCTGCCTAGAAACGCTCACCAGGAGCTCTCCTGGAACCTCCCCATCGCCCAGCGCCACCTCCCCAAGCGCCGACCCCCTCCTCCGCCACCCCCACCCTTGCCGGCGACCTCGCCCCCTCGCCGGAGCAGCCCTCCACATCGCCGTCACCTTCCTGCCATCTCTACCTCACGTACAGGTAACTCCGTTTTCGTTTTCAGATTTATTTCCGTAACAGATTTAGTTCCGTTTTTGTTTAGCTTATAACTTTTGAGCTAGAAGTCCAATGATGCTGATTCTTTTTGCGTTAGATCACAATTTTCTTGTAGTTTCCAAAAATATATAATTTGTCTATGTTTGGATTTATAAAAATTGAGTTAGATCAGATTTGAATTAAAGCTTGTTTTGCTTATTCCGGGAGTTTAAAAATAGGTTTTTAATTAATTCCTTTTGCTCCTGGTCTCTAGGACCTTTGTTTATCCAGTAGTATTTAGTATTTTATTTTCAGGTTAATTTAAATTAGGTTTTTAGCAAAACAGTACTGTTTTAGTATTAGTTCTGTTTTAGCTTCTTCTTTATTGCTTTTATTAGTTTTAAAGTATTTCTTTTTGTCACTTTTGACAAAATTAGTTGTGTTTCTGTTAGACAACAGGAGAAAATTTATTTTTATTTAAAAAAAAAATTTATTTTCCTTAGTTTTGTATGAAACCTTCTATAGGTCATAGTTAAAGTTTTATAAAAGCTTTTTATTTGTTTCTTTTTGCAAATAAAATTTTATGGAAAAAAAATACTTTCTGTTAAATTAGTTATTTTGCATTTTATTTTCTGTTAATTTATTAGTTTAGTATTTTAATTGTTGTTAAGTTTTTACTTACGGCAAAATTAGATGTTTGTAGCAAAGTCATAGATCTTCGTTAGTAGTTTTTCTTTGTAGTTTTATTTGAAGTTTCTTTTGATTTTGTTTGAGTTTTATTATCGATTTTCCTTGCTGTTTTGATTGTTATTTTGAGTGCTAAAATTGTTTGCTAGGATGTTTGCTTATGTGAATGCTATGTTTGACTATATAGATTTTCAACGGAGTGACGAATAGTTCTACCAAGTCTTTATTCTGAGAGCGTTATTATCTTCATCAAGTATTACCAGGCAAGTTCACTTTGACCATGCTTTCATACCTATGTTTTATTGCATTTAGTGGCATCTTTGCAACCACCCTTCAGTAGTGATATTGAATTCTTGTAGTTGATTAGTATGCATGAGGTAGGAACCCATCACCCTGTTACCAAGCCCGGGACGTCATTTACTTTAATGCTACGCTATAGTAGACGGGGTTGGTATGAGTGCACGAGAGTGGTGTGAAGAAGGAGGACTCTACGTCAATGACGACAGCTCCATGATGGCATCTGCAAGGACTGCATCTTCAAGGCCTCAAGACTTCAAGACTCGAGACAAGAATTCAATACACACTACTGGGTGAAGGATGGTTGACGGGCACCCTGGAGAAACCAGTGGTTGGCCGGGATGCATGGAGAAGCGCCATGACATCTTGCGGAAAGCTTCACCCAGACTCAAAGAGACGGAAGAATACTTCATGCCCGGAAGCTTACCTGTGCAACCGCAAGTCATTATGGGCTCTGGCTTGGTTGACCTTAGTGGTGACTCTGGCTGGGACGGTACTAGCAGATGTAGAACTACGGTAGGATGGGATGAGTACCGGACAGTGGTCAGGGGAACTCTTCGGAAGACCATGTTTCGGTCGTCTTGTTCTCAAACGCCCTGAAGTGCGAGAACGTAAAAAGAGGGATCGAATCTTGTGGGTAAAGTGTACAAACCTCTGCAGAGGGTTAAAACCTAATCGATTAGCCGTGTCCCCGGTTACGGACAATTTGAGCACCTGGACTTGGATCTATCTCAGAACTCTCAACACTGGACTGATAACTTAATTGTGGGCAACCTATGATGATTTTGGGCTATGAGACATCGGTTGGCGGAACCATGTCATGATAGAAAACTCCATAGTACAGACTTCACTTTTGCCTTTGATGTAGGTAAAATAAAACCAGCTTTTACGCAAACAAAATTCAGATAC
Organism: Triticum aestivum; assembly: GCF_018294505.1. Lineage (NCBI taxonomy): Eukaryota > Viridiplantae > Streptophyta > Magnoliopsida > Poales > Poaceae > Triticum > Triticum aestivum. The sequence goes on from NC_057809.1 coordinate 440,596,372, forward strand.
AGAGCCACAAAGCCATAATGCATATAGTATAGTTTTATCATCTGTTCTTTTTATTGTGATCTTGCCGGTACATTCAATGTACTGACCTACACGGCTGCAACGTATCATGTTGCAGATATTTCCTCGACGAGTAAGAATTTCGATACAGGGTTACGGTCTACACTCAACCTGCCGATGGCGTTGATGGGACTCCACACCCGTTTGATTGTTTCCGCTGAGTATTATGAGGTATATATCATTTTACGTTATTTATACATGTGATTGCACTTTGATATATACATTGATGTACTGTGTGTGCCAGCATACTGATCCAGGGATGGCACAGTAACACAGAGGCTTGACCGTCTGAGGTCGGGTCGCTACACGAAAGCTCAGCCTCCACCCCAACGCCATCCAAATAAAAAGGCATGGGGAGATACGCCAGACCTGCGAGACATATTGGAGGACAAAGCAAAGCACTCAAGATCGATCTACGAATCACGAGGGCGCACCACTCTATGAGACGGTAAACGTCACGCCAGATACAGTAAAAGAAAATCCGGCCGGGCCGAACACAGCGGGCAGGACCCATACGAGCTGCGTCGCGATATAGCCCAAGACAGAGGCGACACACACCCCTTATGCTTCACAGACGAAGTAATGGAACATCAATTCCCAGAAGGTTTCAAACCTGTAAACATTGAATCATATGACGGCACAACAGATCCTGCGGTATGGATCGAGGACTTCCTCCTCCACATCCACATGGCCCGCGGTGATGACTTACATGCCATCAAGTACCTCCCACTAGAACTCAAAGGTCCAGCACAACATTGGCTTAATAGCTTGCCAGCGAACTCCATTAGCTATTGGGAAGATCTGGAAGCCGCATTCCTCGACAAATTTCAGGGCACTTATGTGCGACCACCAGACGCTGATGACTTGAGCCACATAATTTAGCAGCCAAAAGAGTCGGCCAGGCAATTCTGGACTCGGTTCCTTACAAAGAAAAACCAAATCGTTGACTGTCCGGATGTGGAGGCCTTAGCGGCTTTCAAGCACAACATCCGAGACGAGTGGCTAGCCCGGCACCTTGGTCAGGAAAAGCCGAAATCTATGGCAGCCCTCATGATGCTCATACCCGCTTTTGTGCGGGAGAAGATAGCTGGTTGGCTCGCAGTAACAACATATCAAAGAACCATGGTACCTCAGATACCAAGGACGGCAACAGCAGGTCACGTCACAACAAGCATAAGCGCCGCATTAACGGCGAAAGTACTGAGGATACAGCAGTCAATGCCGGATTCAAAGGATCTAAACCCGGTCAGCGGAAAAAGCCATTCAAACAAAGTACGCCGGGTCCGTCCAGCTTGGACCGTATACTCGATCGCTCGTGTCAAATACACGGCACCCCAGACAAGCCAGCCAATCACACCAACAGGGATTGTTGGGTGTTCAAGCAGGCCGGCAAGTTAATCGCTGAAAACGGAGGACAGAAGAGGTTTCCCCTGCAAGTACGGACGGTGAACATGATATACGCAACCCACACCCCCAAGAGGGAGTGGAAGCATGCGCTCAGGGACGTATATGCGTTGGAGCCAGTCGCCCCGAAGTTCAACCCTTGGTCCTCCTGTCCGATCACCTTCGATCGCAGGGACCACCCCACTATCATCCGTCAAGGCGGATTCGCCGCACTGGTCCTAGACCCAATCATTGACGGATTTCACCTCACTCGAGTCCTCATGGACGGCAGCAGCAGCCTGAACCTGCTTTATCAGGAGACAGTGCGCAAAATGGGTATAGACCCCTCAAGGATCAAACCCACAAAGATGACCTTTAAAGGCGTCATTCCATACGTAGAGGCCCACTGCACAGGCTCAATTACACTGGAAGTGATCTTCGGATCCCCGGATAACTTCCAAAGCAAAGAGTTAATCTTCGATATAGTCCCGTTCCGCAGTGGTTATCACGCACTGCTCGGACGAACCGCATTCGCTAGATTCAATGTGGTACCACATTATGCATACCTCAAGCTCAAGATGCCAGGACCTCTCGGAGTTATTACAGTCAATGGAAACACAGAGCGCTCTCTCCGAACAGAAGAGCACACCGCGGCCCTCGCAGCAGAAGCGCAAAGCAGCCTCTCAAAGCAATCTACCAGTTCGGCGTTTCAAAACCCGGACACCTTCAAGCGCGCTCGGGGAAATCGGCAAATAGACCGCTTGGCACAATTTGAGCTCGCGTAGCAGTACGACGGCCACCCCAATCCTAGCCCAACCATGTTGTTTGTGCCGCGCGTACATCATTACGCATTAAAAATACCATGGGCACAGATGGGGAGGGGGAGGCACAACTACGACACATCCCAAAACGCGGCCTGAACCGCACCAGGGCCTTCTCGTTTGGTTATTTTTCTTTTTCTTTCAGGACTTCAATCTCTGGAAACTCTGTCGGGCAGCTCTATTGCCGAACACATGATACAGCAACCAAGGAGGCCGACGACTACGGAATTCCCAGGTAGATTACAGATTTCACATAATTCCTCAGCTCGCCCTTGGAAGGGACATAGTCCTACTCTTTTGCTAATTACACTATCTGTATCAATCTGCTTTAATGCAATTTTTTAATATACAATGCATGACATTATGATTATTATCGCATTTTTGTTATATGTGTACGTATCTATGTGTTCATTAATGACGCCTAGCAACCGTACACTCTGGTACGGCCAATGCACCAGGGGCTTACGTACCCACAATATGGTGTGAAAAGTCTGAACACTTTCACAAGTGCGGCACCCCGAACTTATAGCATTATATGCATCAACTCCGAATCATGTCTTTGGTCAAATGTTGGGTTTGCCCGGCTCCTATGTTTTGGTACCTTACGTTCCGCTCTATCGGCTAAGGTAGCGCTAGGAGAACTACTGCGATTGTGCCCCGGTTCTGCCGGGCCGAGTACCTCAGTAGAGAAAGCTAAAACCGACTATCTTGATAAGGCGAGAGACTGGTCGTTGTTTGGCGAGGTTTTTTGAGTCCCTAAAGACTTATGCCGCTTAGGGCGAGGGGCCGGCTCCGTCCGGCTTACAGGCGTGTATCGCGCCCCGAATTCGGCCTTCCGAATACCAGGGGCTTTGCCGAAATTTAAAATTATAGAATTCTATGGCTAAGTGAGAGTGATAAAGCATTATTAGTCCGGTTGCCTTGTTCATTGTGCTGAGCACCTCCCTCAAAGGACCCAAACATGGGAACAAGAGTGCTCAGGTTTATCCCAAACACCCCGGCACTCGTGGCATGGGGGCAGAAGCCGAGGACTAGCCATCTCTCAGATTGGATAAACAGCCAAACAGAAGGTAATATTTTAAATTCACACAAGCGTTGCATAGCGCATATGAAACAAGTTTTCATTACACAGGGTGAAAAACGAGCAAGTCTCATTCAAATATTACATTTTGTGAACACTCATCCGCGATAAGACGGCGCCCGGTAGAACACCCTCGTAGTACATCTCGGGGTGGCGGTGCTCCTTGCCCTCCGGCGGCCCCTCCTTGATAAGCTTCACGGCGTCTAGCTTGACCCACTGCGTTTTCACACGGGCGAAGGCCCGGCGTGCACCTTCAATGCCGACGGATCACTTGATGACCTCCAGCCGTGGGCAGGCATCCACAAGCCGCCTCACAAGGCCGAAGAAGCTGTTCGGAAGGGCGTCGCCAAGCCACAACCAGACTATGAAGCCCTTCATGGCCTGATCGGCCGCCTTATATAGCACGGCCATCTGCTTCAACTGGTCGCTCATTGGCACCGGATGTTCGGCCTCAGCATACTGAGACCAGAACAGCTTCTCCGTCGAGCTTCTGTCCTCGGCCTGGTAGAATAGTGTGGCATCGGACACACTACGGGTCAAATCTGCGAATGCTCCTGAAGAGCTCCGGATTCGGGTAAGTAATCAGAAATTCACCGTTGCATGCTTGCTTTGCATATAGAAAGCCTTACCCGCCGCTATCTTCTTCATCGCGTCGATCTCCTGAAGGACCTTCTAGGCCTCGGCCTTGGCACTCTTCGCGCTCTCATGGGCCGCGGCAAGCTCAGACTCTCCTGTCTTCAAGTCAAGCTCCAACGCCTCGTGCTTTGTCACGAGAGCCTGGAGCTCTTGCTGCACCTCGCCCACTCGAGCCTCGTGCCTCTCTCGCTCGGTGCGCTCCTGAGCCGCCTTTTCTTTGGCCTAGGACAGTGCTTGCTTTAGGGTCGCCACCTCGGTCGTGGCCCCTGGCAAACATACAGTGATCCTGTCACTTAGCAATCGCATCCTTTTTTCTTATCTACAGACGGGGTATTACTTACCCTTGTTCTCCTCGAGCTGCCTCTTAGCAAGGCCGAGCTCTTTCTGGGACCCCTCGAGGGCCTCCTTCAGTACGGCGACCTCCGCAGTTAGTGCGGCGGACGCCAGCAGCGAAGCCTGCACATGCATATTGACATACTCATATTAGACTCCTGCGATATTATTTGATCCTCTGTTCGGCTTTTCTTTGTGAACACCAAACAAAGCATCAGGGGCTACTGTCTATGCGGTAACACTTCTACTACATTTTAAAATACTTACCTCGAAGCCTGTTAGAAGGCTAGTACAGGCTTCAGTCAATCCGCTCTTGGCGGACTGAACCTTCTGGATCACCGCACTCATGATAGTGCGGTGCTCCTCCTTGATGGAAGCGCTGCGAATTGCATCCAACATAGTGTCCGGCGCCTCTGGGTGGACACAGGTCACCGGCACTAGCGTATCACCCTCCTTAGAAGGGGACCGCCTACCCGAGCTCGGATCCGTTGGAGGGTCCGGCGCGGTGTTCGGCTGAGGGCCGAACTCGGACCTTCCGGGACCCCGTCCCCTCGGCTCCCGGAGTCCGGAAGGTCGCCTTGAGGCTCCTCCAGGACTGTCCCCCCTTGATCCGGTGCCTCTTGAGATAGCACCTCGGCATCGTCGGCCAGATGAGGGGAGGTGGCGGTCGGGACTGGATCCCTATCCACGTCTGACGAGCCCAGGGAGCCGTCCGAGGATACCTCAATATTGGCTCGGGGCGGCCTATACAATTGAGTTCGGTGTTATGGAAAGCAATGCAACAAAGGAATCCTATGGGTTACTTTGGTATCCGAACACTTACGATCTCCCCTGGGGCTTGCCCCTGGGCAACCATTCGTCTTCACTGTCGTTGGCGGCGGTGGAGCTGTCCGGAAGGAGCGTCCTTCCCTTCTTGGACCCTTCGGCCTCCCCAGTTGGGGCGGCCTTCCTTTTCTTGTCTTCCCCAGTCGGTGGGGGAGCCTCTTCTTCCTATTCCTCGTCTTCGGGGGAAGAGTGTGCCGCAGAGTCATTGGACGGTGAGTCCGACGACGCCTGGCGTCGGGAACTCTTTCGAGCTCCCTTGGCCTTCTTGGTCTTCTCCAGCACCTTATAAGGGGTCGGAGTCAGCATCTTCATCAGAAGAGCGTCTGCGGGGCCTTTGGGCAAGGGAGCCAGACAGTCGATCTGTCCGGCCATCTTCTGCCAGTCCTGTCAAAATTACGGGAGTTTAGATCCCGCATAGAGCCAATCTATATATATATAACAAATATCCCGTAAGAGGTAAAAAACTTACCGCACTGGCGTGGCGCTTCGCGCTGAATCCGCGATCCTCAATAATGGGGGGAGGGACTGCGGCGCCCTTGAACAGCACCCTCCAGGCATCTTCATGAGTCGTGTCGAAGAGCCTGTCCAGAGTTCGGTGCTGCGACGGATTGAACTCCCACAAGGTAAACTCCCATTGTTGGCACGGGAGTATCCGACGAACGAGCATAACCTGGACTATGTTGACAAGCTTGAGCTTCTTATCCACCATGTTCTGAATACATGACTGGAGTCCGGTCAGCTCTTTTGAATTACCCCAGGACAGGCCCTTCTCTTTCCAGGAGGTGAGCCGCATGGGGATGCCAGATCGGAACTCGGGGGCCGCTACCCATGCGGGGTCACGCGGCTCGGTGATATAGAACCACCCCGATTGCCACCCCTTTATGGTGTCCATGAAGGTGCCCTCGAGCCATGTGATGTTGGGAATCTTACCCACCATGGCGCCTCTGCACTCCGCCTGGCGGCCGCTCACTATCTTCAGCTTGACATTGAAGGTCTTCAGCCATAAGCCGAAGTGGGGCTTGATGCGGAGGAAGGCCTCGCACACGAGATGAACGCCGAGATGTTGAGGATGAAGTTTGGGGCCAGATCGTGAAAATCCAGGCCGTAATAAAACATGAGCCCCCGAACGAAGGGATGGAGAGGGAATCCCAGTCCGCGGAGGAAATGGGTGAGGAATACCACCCTTTCATGGGGCTCGGGGGTGGGGATGAGTTGTCCCTCATCTGGGAGCCGGTGCGCGATGTCGTCGTGCAGGTATCCGGCTCTCCTCAGTTTCTTGACGTCTCCCTCTATGACGGAGGAGACCATCCACTTGCCTCCCGCTCCGGACATGGTTGGAGAAGGTTGAGATGGAAGTGAGGACTTGGGCGCTAGAGCTTGAGTATGCGGGAGCGGATGAGCAAAGGAGGAAGAAGGCGTGGATAGAAAGGTGAATCCTTATCCCTTTATATGGGCGGACAAAATTAAATGTCCCCACTTGCCTAGTAAAACTCTCTTATCCCCCAAGCGCCGCAATTGATGGCGCGGTTGGGTTACCCACGCTCGTATTGATGAGAATCCCGTAATAGGGGGACACGATCTCTGCTTTGACAAGACGTGTCGAAAAACTGCCTCGCGTTATGTGCGGGGCTGGTTAAAAGAAACGGTTCGATAATCACCGGGCCATGACGTAACGTCATGTTGCCAAAGCAAGCTAGTGGATTAGATCTGCGAAAGCATTATTCTCTATGGCGAAGTGTGGAACTTATTTTGCAGGGTCGGACACTATCCTCGTATTCAAATTCTTCTGTGATGTATTCGGAGAAGGAACCCGCCTTGCAATGCCGAAGACAACTGCGCGCCGGACTCATCGTCATTGAAGCCTGGTTTAGGGGCTACTGAGGGAGTCCTGGATTAGGGGGTCTCCGGATAGCCGGACTATCTCCATTGGCCGGACTGTTAGACTATGAAGATACAAGATTGAAGACTTCGTCTCGTGTCCGGATGGGACTCTACTTGGCATGGAAGGCAAGCTAGGCAATACGTATATGGATATCTCCTCTTTTGTAACCGACCTTGTGTAACCCTAACCCTCTCCAGTGTCTATATAAGCCGGAGGGCTTTAGTCCGTAGGACAACAATCACAACATACAATCATACCATAGGCTAGCTTCTAGGGTTTAGCCTCTCTGATCTCGTGGTAGATCTACTCTTGTAACACCCATATCTTCAATATGAATCAAGCAGGACGTAGGGTTTTACCTCCATCAAGAGGGCTTGAACCTGGGTAAAACTTCGTGTCCCTTGCCTCCTGTTACCATCCGGCCAAGACGCACAGTTCGGGACCCACTACCCAAGATCCGCCGGTTTTGACACCGACACTCCTCCTCTTCGTTATGTGAATCATGTTCACTATTTTGACCTTTGGTGGGAATTTTTTCTGTCCCCTAGTGTTCTGCTGGCGAGGCTCATCCTCATCTTCGCTTGGTGTCTCCCTCCCCTTGCGTTCGGTGTTTACCTTGCCGGCTTGCTTGAAGACCCAGCATTCTCTGTTGGTGTGATTTGCCGGTTTGTCGGAGGTGCCATGAATCTGACATAATCTGCCTAGAATCTTGTTTAGGCTGGACGGTCCATCTCTGCTGCTTTTGAATGGCTTTTTCCGTTGATCAGGTTGAGAGCCATTGAATCTGGCGTTTACCGCCGTGTTGTCTGGCCTGTCTTCATTGTTTCGACGCTTGCTTTTATTTCGTCGTGGTTTTCCATTGCCATCCCTGACTTCGGATGTGCCTGGGTCGCTGGTGCCACTACGGGCCAGCCAGCTGTCTTCGCCCGCGCAAAAGTGGGTCATAAGGCTTGTTAGGGCTGCCATTGTCCTTGGTTTTTCCTGGCTGAGGTGTCTGGCCAGCCATTCGTCACGGACACTGTGTTTGAAAGCCGCTAAGGCCTCGGCGTCCGGTCAGTCGACAATTTGATTCTTCTTAGTGAGGAATATGTTCCAAAGCTTTCGGGATGACTCTCCGGGCTGTTGAATTATATGACTTAAGATCGTCTGCATCCGGAGGTCTGACATAGGTCCCTTGAAAATTAGCCCTAAAATCATCTTCGAGCTCTTCCCAACTTCCAATTGAGTTTTCGGGGAGGCTCTTCAGCCAGTGCCGAGCTGGTCCTTTCAACTTGAGGTGTAAGTATTTGATGGCGTGGAGATCATCTCTGCTAGCCATGTGGATATGAAGGATAAAGTCCTCAATCCAGACCCCAGGGTCTGTCGTTCCGTCGTATGCCTCTATTTTCACGGGTTTGAATCCTTCTGGAAATTCATGATCAAGAACCTCATCGGTGAAGCATAGGGGGTGCGCGGCACCCCTGTATTTGGATGTGTCATGGCATTCTAATGGTTGTAGTGTTCGGTTTTGATTCTATGTTGGAGCACGCTTCCTAGATTCGTAGATGGACCTGGTCATACTGGCTTTTTGGTGCAAGTCCTCACATAAATCGTGTGCTGACTTATGTGCGATATTGTTAGCCGCCCTATCGCGGCCACGGGGTGGTCGATCCGGCTGATCGGCCGTTTTATTTTTCGGCTATATAGGCTCTAAGGCCGCGTCATCGAATTCGGGCAGCAGCTTGCGCTTTGGATAGCTCTTTGTGTGGAGACGAGCCACCGTACTTTTCTTCAGTGTCGAGCACTATGTTCCATCTACTATTGAGTGTATTTTGCGCGGCCTTAAGCCTTTGCTTCTGCTTCTTCAGACTTCTCACAGTGGCAATAAGCCTTCTATGGAGGTCCTCTTGCTCCAAGTTTCTTTCTGGGATGATGTGTGCCTCGTCGTCCGGACTGTTCTCCTCTCCAGAGACAGGTTGATGAGCTTTACCCTTGACGTCTCCGTGATCGGACAGCGGCTCCATACTATGTTCGCCGTTTGCTGGTTCATCCTGCTCTGTCACTGGGTCCATGTGGTCGTTGTTTTCTTTGGAGTCGACCTAGGTATTATTCTTTCTTGCGCTGTTATCGCTGTTTTTGCCGAGGCGGGATTTGGAGAGGCGCCTACGTCATTGCTTTGGTTGCTTCTCGAGGGAATTATCCTCTGCTGCATCCTTCTGTTCCTCGTCATTGTTTTCTTTGGGTGTATCCACCATGTATATATTGTGTGATGAAGTGGCTGTCCAGCGCCCTGTGGGCGGTGGGTTCATGTTCCTCTCCTGCATCGTCATCCATACCATCGATGTCTTCGGAGTCGAAATCAAGCATGTCGGTTCGGTCGTCGATAGTGGCTATTACGTGGGTGGTGGGTGGGGAATGAATTTCTTCGTCGTCCGCTTCCCACTCAAGCCGAACATAATTCGGCCAAGTGTCTCCTGACAAGGAGAGAGACCTCAATGAATTTAGCACGTCGCCCAAGGGTTCGTGCTCTAAGATATCCGTGGAGATAAACTCCATGATCGGTGCCCAATCAGATTCGATAGGCACGGACGCAGGCGGTTCAGAGCCCGTGGCCGGGGACGAATCCGAGGATCCGGCAACACAGGTCTCGTAGGAGGTGAAGCCAGTATTCGGCTCTATCGCCGCCGAGTGTGCGGTCTCCGTGGTGGGGTCCATCCACCCGTCTTCAGACGGCACGATCTGCTCCGGATTGAAGGCTGGAGTAGCCATAGGGGCGATCTCCCGAACACCGTCCGGCAGCAGAGCTAAGTCATGCTCGTCGCGACGGTGCGGCGCACCTGACATGGGCTCGAATCCGTCGAATATTGATAACCCACAAGTATAGGGGATCGCAACAGTTTTCGAGGGTAAAGTATTCAACCCAAATTTATTGATTCGACAGAAGGGGAGCCAAAGAATACTCTCAAGTATTAGCAGCTGAGTTGTCAATTCAATCACACGTGGAAACTTAATATCTGCAGCAAAGTGTTGAGTACCAAAGTAATATGATAGTAGTGATAATGGTAGCAAAAGGTAACAGTAGTAAAAGTAATGTTTTTGGTATTTTGTAGTGATGATAACAATAGCAACGGAAAAGTAAATAAGAGAAGAACAATATATGGAAAGCTCGTAGGCAATGGATCAGTGATGGAGAATTATGCCGGATGTGGTTCATCATGTAACAGTCATAACCTAGGGTGACACAGAACTAGCTCCAGTTCATTGATATAATGTAGGCATGTATTCCGAACATAGTCAAATGTGCTTATGGAAAAGAACTTGCATGACATCTTTTGTCCTACCCTCCCGTGGCAGCGGGGTCCTTACAGAAACTAAGGGATATTAAGGCCTCCTTTAAATAGAGAACCGGAACAAAGCATTAACACATAATGAATACATTAACTCCTCAAACTACGGTCATCACCGGTAAGTATCCCGATTATTGTCACTTCGGGGTTAACGGATCATAACACATAATAGGTGACTATAGACTTGCAAGGTAGGATCAAGAACACTCATATATTGATGAAAACATAATAGGTTCAGATCTGAAATCATGGCACCCCGGCCCTAGTGACAAGCATTAAGCATAGCAAAGTCATAGCAACATCAATCTCAGAACATAGTGGACACTAGGGATCAAACCCTAACAAAACTAACTCGATTACATGATAGATCCCATCCAACCCATCACCGTCTAGCAAGCCTATGATTGAATTACTCACGCACGGCGGTGAGCATCATGAAATTGGTGATGGAGGATGGTTGATGATGACGATGGCGATGGATTCCCCTCTCCGGAGCCCCGAACGGACTCCAGATTAGCCCTCCCGAGAGGTTTTAGGGATTGGCAGCGGCTCCGTATCGTAAAACACGATGATTTCTTCTCTCTGATTTTTTCTCCCCGAAACTCAATATATGGAGTTGGAGTTGCATTCGGAGAGGCAACAGGGGGCCCACGAGGTAGGGGGCGCGCCCTAGGGGGGCAGGCGCGCCCCCCACCCTCGTGGAGAGGTAGTGGGCCCCCTGGCCTTCATCTTTTGCAGGTATTTTTCTTATTTTCTGAAAAGTCGCTCCGTGAAGCTTCAGGTCACTCCGAGAATGTTTGTTTCAGCACATAAATAACACCATGGTAATTCTGCTGAAAACAGCGTCAGTCCGGGTTATTTCCATTCAAATCATGCAAGTTAGAGTCCAAAACAAGGGCAAAAGTGTTTGGAAAAGTAGATACGTTGGAGACGTATCGACTCCCCCAAGCTTAAACCTTTGCTTGTCCTCAAGCGATTCAGTTGACAAACTGAAAGTGATAAAGAAAAACTTTTACAAACTCTGTTTGCTCTTGTTGTTGTAAATATGTAAAGCCAGCATTCAAGTTTTCAGCAAAGATTATAACTAACCACATTCACAATAACGCATAGGTCTCAAGTTTACTCATATCAATAGCATAATCAACTACCGAGCAATAATAATAGATCTCGGATGACAACACTTTCTCAAAACAATCATAATATGATATAACAAGATGGTATCTCGCTAGCCCTTTCTGAGACGGCAAAACATAAATCCAGAGCACCTTTAAAGACCAAGGACTGACTAGACATTGTAATTTATGGTAAAAGAGATCCAGTCAAGTCATACTCAATGTAAATTAACAGTAATGAATGCAAATGACAATGGTGCTCTCCAACTGGTGCTTTTTAATAAGAGGATGATGACTCAGCATAAAAGTAAATAGATAGGCCCTTCACAGAGGGAAGCAGGGATTTGTAGAGGTGCGAGAGCTCGGTTTTGAAACAGAGGTGAATAATATTTTGAGCGGTATACTTTCATTGTCAACATAACAACAAAGAGATGGCGATATCTTCCATGCTACACACATTATAGGCGGTTCCCAAACAGAATGGTAAAGTTTATACTCCCCCTTCCACCAACAAGCAACAATCCATGGCTTGCTCGACACAATGAGTGTCTCCAACTAACAAGAGTCCCAGGGGGAGTTTTGTTTGAAATTATTTTGATTTAGTTTGCATAAAGCATGGGTGTGGGCATCTCGGTGACCAGGCATTTATCTCGTGAGTGAGGAGCGGAGTCCACTCCTCTTGAGAATAACCCGCCTAACATGGAAGATACAGACAGCCCTAGTTGATACATGAGCTATTCGAGCATACAAAACATGATATTTATTTGAAGGTTTAGAGTTTGGCACATACAAATTTATTTGGAATGGCAGGTAGATACCGTATATAGGTAGGTATGGTGGACTCATATGGAATAACTTTGGGGTTTATGGAGTTTGGATGCACAAGCAGTATTCCCGCTTAGTACAAGTGAAGGCTAGCAAAAGACTGGGAAGCGACCAGCTAGAGAGCGACAACAGTCATGAACATGCATTAAAATTTATGAACACCGAATGCAAGCATGAGTAGGATATAATCCACCATGAACATAAATATCGTGATGGCTGTGTTGATTTTGTTTCAACTACATGTGTGAACATGTGCGAAGTCAAGTCACTTAAATCATTCAGAGGAGGGTACCACCCTATCATACCACATCATAACTATCACAATAGCATGTTGGCACGCAAGGTAAACCATTATAACTCATAGCTAATCAAGCATGGCATAAGAAACTATGATCTCTAGTTGTCATTGCAAACATGTTTATTCATAATAGGCTGAATCAGGAACGATGAACTAATCATATTTACAAAAACAAAAGAGGTCGAGTTCATACCAGCATTTCTCATCTCAGCCAGTCCATCATATACCATCATAATTGCCTTTCACTTGCATGACCGAACAATGTGAATAATAATAATAGTGAATGTGCATTGGACTAAGCTGGAATCTGCAAGCATTCAATAAACAGGAGAAGACAAGGCAATATGGGCTCTTTTGTCACATCAACAGTAATGCACATAAGAGCCATTTCAACAATTTAATTATGGTCTTCTCCTATCATCCCCCAAAGAAAAGAAATAAAACTATTTACACGGGAAAGCTCCCAACAAGCAAAAGAAGAACATGAAATATTTTTGGGTTTTCTTTTTAATTACTACTACAAGCATGTAAATTAAACTGATTAAAAGCTACAACTAATTTTTTTGGTTTTTCTTAAGGTTTCTTAAACACAAAAGAAGAAAGCATAAAAAGTAAATTAAACTAGCATGGATGATACAATGAAAAAGTATGAGCACCGACATCTAGCAATGAGTGTGTGGACATAAATGTAATGTCGGTGGGAAATACGTACTCCCCCAAGCTTAAGCTTCTAGCCTAAGTTGGTCTATGGCCACGGCTGGACTGGCGGATATCCATAATAGTAGTTGGGGTCGTACTGAGATGAAGAAAAGGAAGACTCCGATTGCCACTGGATGACACTCATCTCTGGATCCCACTGGTAATTAGACTGTCATGAAGGATCAACTTGTGGTTCCGTCTCTGGCTCCACGACTGGTGCAGGGTTCCGGTAGGCTTGAATAGCCTTCAACGGAAAAAGGTACATGCCTGAAGATAAATCAAACAAAGAAGGAGCAGGCATGGTAATAGTCTTAGGATGATGTTTATTAAAGAACAATTGATATCTAAGCTCTCCTTCCGTATTCTTAACAATAAAATCATGTGCCACCATGCTCTTATAATCTAAATAAACACGAGGCAGCACCTTTTCTTCCTTCTCAAAATGCCTAATAGGTATGTTAAAGTGTGCAGCTAGGCGTGAAGCATAGATGCCTCCAAAGATGGGGCCCTTGGTACGGTTCAGACTTAACCGTTTGGCAATAATACTGCCCATACTAAAAGTGTTATCACTGTATAAATCGTGGAGCAGAATAATAATATCAGGAATACTAAGGCTTCCACAGTTTCCACGACCAATTAAGCAACGACTAGCAAATAATGCAAAATAACGTAAAACAGGAAAATGTATGCTAGTGATTCGTGCATCGGAAACCTTCCTTGTTTCCCCTACAGTGATAGTATCAATAAACCCATCCACATCATCGCGATGTGGTTCTTTTGTCTTGCCCTCAAAAGGGACTAAACAAATCCGAAAAAAATCATAAAGTGACATCTCCTTATGCTCATCATATAAATGAAACTCCACCGTAGGTGGCGAGTTCCTAGAATGGAAATGAAAGTTTTGCACAAAGGTATTTGTGAGTAAGAGATACCGATCGCATTGTTCGTGGAGGAAAGCGGTGAGGCCTGCATTCCTAGCCATTTCATGAAAATCTTCATAACTACCGGCTGCTCTCAAGAAATCATCAGAAGGCCATTCACACGCCCGAACCTCCATGGTGCGAGGCAGATTATACTTAGGCTTCGGTGCCTTTTCCTTCGAGCTTTGGCTCGATGAGCCCCTCAAAAGTCTCCTCATCATTTTCTGAAATTTTTAGTAACTTCAAAATAAAAGTGAACCAAACTCAATAATATTGATAGCAACTACTCCTACAAGTGCCTAGGGTCTATATCATGCATCAAAACTACTTTTGACCATATAAATTTGACATGCAAGCTCAAGAACAGGGTCACCTAAGCAGCAAAAATTTGCAATGAATAAAGCACTAGAGCAAAAACTAATTGGACCAATGGAGGAGTCACATACCAAGGAACAATCTCCCCAAGCAGTTTTGTGAGAGGTTCTTTGAGCAAGGAGATCAAAAATGGTAGCAAGATGAGCTAGAACTCGTGCTTAAGCTGGATATTCGTGTTTGTGGGAGGAAGAAGAAGGAGGGCCACCATGGGCCCATGAGGCAGGGGGTGTTGGGGAACGAAGTAACTTCAAAATTTTCCTACGCACACGCAAGATCATGGTGATGCATAGCAACGAGAGGGGAGAGTGTTGTCCACGTACCCTCGTAGACCGAAAGCGGAAGAATTAGCACAACGCGGTTGATGTAGTCGTACGTCTTCACGATCCGATCGATCAAGTACCGAATGTACAGCACCTCCGAGTTTAGCACACGTTTAGCCCGATGACGTCCCTCGAACTCCGATCTAGCCAATAGTTGAGGGAGAGTTTCGTCAGCATGACGGCGTGGTGACGATGTTGATGTTCTACCGACGCAGGGCTTCGCCTAAGCACCGCTACAGTAATATCGAGGTGGACTATGGTGGAGGGGGGCACCGCACATGGCTAAAAGATCAAACGATCAATTGTTGTGTCTTTGGGGTGCCCCCTGCCCCCGTATATAAAGGAGCAAGGGGAGGAGGCGGCCGGCCAGGGAGAGGCGCGCCAAGGGGGAGTCCTACTCCTAGTAGGAGTAGGAGAGGGGGGAGGAAAGGGAGAGGGGGAGAAGAAAAGAGGGAGACGACCCCCCTTGCCCTAAAACAATTCTGTTTGGGCCTTGGGGGCGCGCCCCACACTCCTCTTGCTGCCCTCTATTTCCACTAAGGCCCATGTAGGCCCATTAAGCCCCCGGGGGGGGGGGGTTCTGGTAACGTCCCGGTACTCCGGTAAAATCCCGATTTCACCCGGAACACTTCCGATATCCAAACATATGCTTCCAATATATCAATTTTCATGTATCGACCATTTCAAGACTCCTCATCATGTCCGTGATCACATCCGGGACTCTGAACAACCTTCGGTACATCAAAACATATAAACTCATAATATAACTGTCATCGAAACGTTAAGCGTGCGGACCCTACGGGTTCGAGAACTATGTAGACACGACCGAGACACGTCTCCAGTCAATAACCAATAGCGGAACCTGGATGCTCATATTGGCTCCCACATATTCTACGAAGATCTTTTATCGGTCAAACCGCATAACAACATACGTTGTTCCCTTTGTCATCAGTATGTTACTTGCCCGAGATTCGATCGTCGGTATCTCAATACCTAGTTCAATCTCGTTACCGGCAAGTCTCTTTACTCATTCCGTAATACATCGTCCCACAACTAACTCATTAGTTGCAATGCTTGCAAGGCTTAAGTGATGTGCATTACCGAGAGGGCCCAGAGATACCTCTCCGACAATCGGAGTGACAAATCCTAATCTCGAAATACGCCAACCCAACAAGTGCCTTTGGAGACACCTGTAGAGCACCTTTATTAACCAGTCAGTTACATTGTGACGTTTGGTAGCACACAAAGTGTTCCTTCGGTTAACGGGAGTTGCATAATCTCATAGTCATAGGAACATGTATAAGTCATGAAGAAAACAATAGCAACATACTAAACGATCGGGTGCTAAGCTAACGGAATGGGTCATGTCAATCACATCATTCTCCTAATGATGTGATCCCGCTAATCAAATGACAACTCATGTCTATGGTTAGGAAACATAACCATATTTGATCAACGAGCTAGTCAAGTAGAGGCATACTAGTGAAAACCTATTTGTCTATGTATTCACACATGTATTATGTTTCCGGTTAATACAATTCGAGCATGAATAATAAACATTTATCATGATATAAGTAAATAAATAATAACTTTATTATTGCCTCTAGGGCATATTTCCTTCAGTCTCCCACTTGCACTAGAGTCAATAATCTAGATTACACAGGAACGATTCTAACACCCATGGAGCCTTGGTGCTGATCATGTTTTGCTCATGGAAGAGGCTTAGTCAACGGGTCTGCAACATTTAGATCCGTATGTATCTTGCAAATTTCTATGTCTCCCACCTGGACTAGACCCCGGATGGAATTGAAATGTCTATTGATGTGTTTGGTTCTCTTGTGAAATCTGGATTCGTTCGCCAAGGCAATTGCACCAGTATTGTCACAAAAGATTTTCATTGGACCCGATGCACTAGGTATGACACCTAGATCGGATATGAACTCCTTCATCCAGACTCCTTCATTTGCTGCTTCCGAAGCAGCTTGTACTCAACTTCACATGTAGATCCCGCCACAACTCTTTGTTTAGAACTGCACCAACCGACAGCTCCACCGTTCAATGTAAACACGTATCCGGTTTGCGATTTAGAATTGTCCGGATCAATGTCAAAGCTTGCATCAACGTAACCATTTACGATGAGATCTTTGTCACCTCCATAAATGAGAAACATATCCTTAGTCCTTTTCAGGTATTTCAGGATGTTCTTGACCGCTGTCCAGTGATCCACTCCTGGATTACTTTGGTACCTCCCTGCTAGACTTATAGCAAGGCACACATCAGGTCTGGTACACAACATTGCATACATGATAGAGCCTATGGCTCAAGCATAGGGAACATCTTTCATTTTCTCTCTATCTTCTGCAGTGGTCGGGCATTGAGTCTTACTCAACTTCACACCTTGTAACACAGGCAATAACCCTTTCTTTGCTTGATCCATTTTGAACTTCTTCAAAACTTTGTCAAGGTATGTGCTTTGTGAAAGTCCAATTAAGCGTCTTGATCTATCTCTATAGATCTTGATGCCCAATATGTAAGCAACTTCACCGAGGTATTTCATTGAAAAACTCTTATTCAAGTATCCCTTTATGCTATCCAGAAATTCTATATCATTTCCAATCAGCAATATGTCATCCACATATAATATCAGAAATGCTACAGAGCTCCCACCCACTTTCTTGTAAATACATGCTTCTCCAAAAGTCTGTATAAAACCAAATGCTTTGATCACACTATCAAAGTGTTTATTCCATCTCCAAGAGGCTTGCACCAGTCCATAAATGGATCCCTGGAGCTTGCACACTTTGTTAGCTCCCTTTGGATCGACAAAACCTTCCGGTTGCATCATATACAACTCTTCTTCCAGAAATCCATTCAGGAATGCAGTTTTGACATCCATTTGCCAAATTTCATAATCATAAAATGCGGAAATTTCTCACATGATTTGGACAGACTTTAGCATCGCTACGGGTGAGAAAGTCCCATCATAGTCAATCCCTTCAACTTGTCGAAAACCTTTCGCAACAAGTCGAGCTTTGTAGACAGTAACATTACCGTTAGCGTCAGTCTTCTTCTTGAAGACCCATTTATTCTCAATTGCTTGCCGATCATCTGGCAAGTCAACCAAAGTCCACACTTTGTTCTCATACATGGATCCCATCTCATATTTCATGGCCTCAAGCCATTTTGCGGAATCTGGGCTCACCATCGCTCCTTCATAGTTCATAGGTTCATCATGATCTAATTACATGACTGCCATAACAGGATTACCGTACCACTCTGGTGCAGATCTTACTCTGGTTGATCTACGAGGTTCAGTAGTAACTTGATCTGAAGTTCCATGATCATCATCATTAACTTCCTCACTAATTGGTGTAGGCATCACAGAAACCTGTTTCTGTGATGAACTACTTTCCAATAGAGGAGCAGGTATAGTTACCTCATCAAGTTCCACTTTCCTCCCACTCACTTCTTTCGAGAGAAACTCCTTCTCTAGAAAGGATCCATTCTTAGCAATGAATGTCTTGCCTTGGGATCTGTGATAGAAGGTGTACCCAACAGTCTCCTTTGGGTATCCTATGAAGACACATTTCTCCGATTTGGGTTCGAGCTTATCAGGTTGAAGCTTTTTCACATAAGCATCGCAGCCCTAAACTTTCAGAAATGACAACTTTGGTTTCTTGCCAAACCACAATTCATAAGGCGTCGTCGCAATGGATTTCGATGGTGCCCTATTTAATGTGAATGCGGCCGTCTCTAAAGCTTAACCCCAAAATGATAGCGGTAAATCTGTAAGAGACAGCATAGATTGCATCATATCTAGTAAAGTACGATTACGACGTTCGGACACACCATTACGCTGTGGTGTTGCGGGTGGCGTGAGTTGCGAAACTATTCCACATTGTTTTAAATGTAGACCAAACTCGTAACTCAAATATTCTCCTCCACGATCAGATCGTAGAAACTTTATTTTCTTGTTACGATGATTTTCAACTTCACTCTGAAATTCTTTTAACTTTTCAAATGTTTCAGACTTATGCTTCATTAAATAGATATACCCATATCTGCTTAAATCATCTGTGAAGGTGAGAAAATAACGATATCCTCCACGAGCCTCAACATTCATCAGACCACATACATCTGTACGTATGATTTCCAACAAATCTGTTGCTCTCTCCATAGTTCTGGAGAACGGCATTTTAGTCATCTTGCCCATGAGGCACGGTTTGCAAGTACCAAGTTATTCATAATCAAGTGATTCCAAAAGTCCATCAGTATGGAGTTTCTTCATGCGCTTTACACCAATATGACCTAAATGGTAGTGCCACAAATAAGTTGCACTATCATTATCAACTCTGCATCTTTTGGTTTCAACATTATGAATATGTGTATCACTACTATCGAGATTCATCAAAAATAGACCAGTCTTCAAGGGTGCATGACCATAAAAGATATTACTCATATAAATAGAACAACCATTATTCTCTGATTTAAATGAATAACTATCTCGTGTCAAACAAGATCCAGATATAATGTTCATGCTCAACGCTGGCACCAAATAACAATTATTTAGGTCTAATACTAATCCCGAAGGTAGATGTAGAGGTTGCGTGCCGACCGCGATCATATCGACTTTGGAACCATTTCCCACGCGCATCATCACCTCGTCCTTTTCCAGTGTTCGCTTAATCCGTAGTCCCTGTTTCGAGTTGCAAATATTAGCAACAGAACTAGTATCAAATACCCAGGTGCTACTGCAAGCTCTAGTAAGGTACACATCAATAACATGTATATCACATATACATTTGTTCACCTTGCCATCCTTTTTATCCGCCAAATACTTGGGGCAGTTCGGCTTTGAGTGACCAGTCTGCTTGCAGTAGAAGCACTCAGTTTCAGGCTTAGGTCCAGACTTGGGTTTCTTCTCCTGAGCAGCAACTTGCTTGCTGTTCTTCTTGAACTTCCCCTTCTTCTTCCCTTTACCCTTTTTTTGAAACCGGTGGTCTTATTGACCATCAACACTTGATGCTCCTTCTTGATTTCTACCTCCGCTGGCTTTAGCATTGCAAAGAGCTCGGTAATTGTCTTATCCATCCCTTGCATATTATAGTTCATCACGAAGCTCTTGTAGCTTGGTGGCAGTGATTGTAGAACTCTGTCAATGACACTATCAACCGGAAGATTAACTCCCAGCTGAGTTAAGTGATTATGGTACCCAGACATTCTGAGTATATGTCCACTGACAGAACTATTCTCCTCCATCTTGCAGCTATAGAACTTATTGGAGACTTCATATCTCTCAATACGGGCATTTGCTTGAAATATTAACTTCAACTCCTGGAACATCTCATATGCTCCATGACGTTCAAAATGGCGTTGAAGTCCCGGTTCTAAGCCGTAAAGCATGGCACACTAAACTATCGAGTAGTCATCAGCTTTGCTCTGCCAGACGTTCTTAACATCGTCAGTAGCATCAGCAGCAGGCCTGGCACTCAGCGGTGCTTCCAGGGCGTAATTCTTCTGAGCAGCAATGAGGATAATCCTCAAGTTACGGACCCAGTCCGTGTAATTGCTACCATCATCTTTCAACTCTGCTTTCTCAAGGAACGCATTAAAATCAATGGAACAACAGCACGGGCCATCTATCTACAATCAAACATAGACAAGCAAGATACTATCAGGTACTAAGTTCATGATAAATTTAAGTTCAATTAATCATATTACTTAAGAACTCCCACTGAGAAAGACATCCCTCTAATCTTCTAAATGATCACGTGATCCAAATCAACTAAACCATAACCGATCATCACGTGAAATGGAGTAGTTTTCAATGGTGAACATCACTATGTTGATCATATCTACTATAGGATTCACGCTCGACCTTTCGGTCTCAGTGTTTCGAGGCCATATCTGCATATGCTAGGCTCGTCAAGTTTAACCTGAGTATTCTGCGTGTGCAAAACTGGCTTGCACCCATTGTAGATGGACGTAGATCTTATCACACCCGATCATCACATGGTGTCTGGGCACGACGAACTTTGGCAACGGTGCATACTCAGGGAGAACACTTTTATCTTGAAATTTAGTGAGAGATCATCTTATAATGCTACCATCAATCAAAGCAAGATAAGATGCATAAAAGATAAACATCACATGCGATCAATATAAGTGATATGATATGGCCATCATCTTCTTGTGCTTGTGATCTCCATCTCCAGAGCACCGTCATGATCACTATCGTCACCGGCACAACACCTTGATCTCCATCGTAGCATCGTTGTCGTCTCGCCAATCTTATGATTCCATGACTATCGCTACCGCTTAGTGATAAAGTAAAGCATTACAGGGCGATTGCATTGCATACAATAAAGCGGCAACCATATGGCTCCTGCCAATTGCCGATAACTCGGTTACAAAACATGATCATCTCATACAATAAAATTTAGCATCATGCTTTGACCATATCACATCACAACATGCCCTGCAAAAACAAGTTAGACATCCTCTACTTTGTTGTTGCAAGTTTTACGTGGCTGCTACGGGCTTAGCAAGAACCGTTCTTACCTACGCATCAAAACCACAATGATAGTTTGTCAAGTTGGTGCTGTTTTAACCTTCGCAAGGACCGGGCGTAGCCACACTCGATTCAACTAAAGTTGGAGAAACTAACACCCGCCAGCCACCTGTGTGCAAAGCACGTTGGTAGAACCAGTCTTGCGTAAGCGTACGCGTAATGTCAGTCCGGGTGGCTTCATCCAACAATACCGCCGAACCAAAGTATGAAATGCTGGTAAGCAGTATGACTTATATCGCCCACAGCTCACTTGTGTTCTACTCGTGCATATGACATCTACGCATAAAACTTGGCTCGGATGCCACTGTTGGGGAACGTAGTAATTTCAAAAACACACACGCAAGATCATGGTGATGCATAGCAACGAGAGGGGAGAGTGTTGTCCACGTACCCTCGTAGACCGAAAGCGGAAGCGTTACCACAACGCGGTTGATGTAGTCGTACGTCTTCATGATCCGACCGATCAAGTGCCGAACGTATGGCACCTCTAAGTTCAGCACACGGTCAGCCCGATGACATCCCTCGAACTCTGATCCGGCCGAGTGTTGAGGGATAGTTTCGTCAGCACGACGGCGTGGTGACGATGTTGATGTTCTACCGACGCAGGGCTTCGCCTAAGCACTGCTACAGTAATATTGAGGTGGACTATGGTGGAGGGAGGCACTGCACTAGGCTAAAAGATCAAACGATCAATTGTTGTGTCTTTGGGGTGCCCCCTGCCCCCGTATATAAAGTAGCAAGGGGAGGAGGCGGCCAGCCAGGGAGAGGTGCGCCAAGGGGGAGTCCTACTCCCACTAGGAATAGGAGTCCTCCTATTCCTAGTAGGAGTAGGAGAGGGGCAAGGAAAGGGAAAGGGGGAGAAGGAAAGAGGGGGTCGGCCCCCCTTACCCTAAACCAATTCGGTTTGGGCCTTGGGGGGCGCGCCCCACACTCCCCTTGCTGCCCCCTATTTCCACTAAGGCCCATGTAGGCCCATTAAGCCCCCGGGGGGTTCCAGTAACCTCCCAGTACTCCGGTAAAATCCTGATTTCACCCGGAACACTTCCGATATCCAAACATATGCTTCTAATATATCAATATTCATGTCTCGACCATTTCGAGACTCCTCGTCATGTCCGTGATCACATCCGGGACTCCGAACAACCTTCGGTGCATCAAAACATATAAACTCATAATATAACTGTCATCGAAACGTTCAGCATGCGGACCCTACGGGTTCGAGAACTATGTAGACATGACCGAGACACGTCTCCGGTCAATAACCAATAGCGGAACCTGGATGCTCATATTGGCTCCCACATATTCTACGAAGATCTTTTATCGGTCAAACCGCATAATAACATACGTTGTTCCCTTTGTCATCGGTATGTTACTTGCCCGAGATTCGATCATCGGTATCTCAATACCTAGTTCAGTCTCGTTACCGGCAAGTCTCTTTACTCGTTCCGTAATACATCATCCCGCAACTAATGAGATGCTTGCAAGGCTTAAGTGATGTGCATTACCGAGAGGGCCCAAAGATACCTCTCCGACAATCGGAGTGACAAATCCTAATCTCGAAATACGCCAACCCAACAAGTACCTTTGGAGACACCTGTAGAGCACCTTTATAATCACCCAGTTACGTTGTGACGTTTGGTAGCACACAAAGTGTTCCTCCGGTAAACGGGAGTTGCATAATCTCATAGTCATAGGAACATGTATAAGTCATGAAGAAAGCAATAGCAACATACTAAACGATCGGGTGCTAAGCTAACGGAATGGGTCATGTCAATCACATCATTCTCCTAATGATGTGACCCCGTTAATCAAATGACAACTCATGTCTATGGTTAGGAAACATAACCATCTTTGATCAACGAGCTAGTCAAGTAGAGGCATACTAGTGACAACCTATTTGTCTATGTATTCACACATGTATTATGTTTTCAGTTAATACAATTCTAGCAAGAATAATAAACATTTATCATGATATAAGGAAATAAATAATAATTTATTATTGCCTCTAGGGCATATTTCCTTCAGGGGGTGCGCCCAGGGGGGTAGGGTGTGCCCTCCACCCTCGAGGGCAGGTGGTTGACCCCCTGTTGTGTTCTCAGTGCCAAATATTCTTAAATATTCTAGAAAAAATCATATTTAAATTTCAGGGCATTTGGAGAACTTTTATTTTCAAGGTATTTTTATATTGCACAGATAATCAGATAATAGACAGAAAAATATTTATTTTTATTTTATTTAATATAAATAACAGAAAGTAAAAGTGGGGTACAGAAGGTTGTGCCTTCTAGTTTCATCCATCTCATGGTCATCAAAAGGAATCCACTAACAAGGTTGATCAAGTCTTGTTAACGAACTCATTCCGAATAACATGGAACCGGAGAAATTTCGAATAACACTATGTTACCTCAATGGGGATATGCACATCCCCAATAATAAGAATATCATATTTCTTCTTGACAGTAGGAAGAGGAAATTCAAAACCCCCAACTATAATCAATGGAAGTTTTCCAATAGAGTTGATACTATGAACTTGAGGTTTTTTCCTCGGAAAGTGTACCGTATGCTCATTACTATTAACATGAAAAGTGACATTGCCTTTAGTGCAATCAAAAACAGCCCCTGCAGTATTCAAAAAGGGTCTTCCAAGAATAATAGACATACTATCGTCCTCGGGAATATCAAGAATAACAAAGTCCGTTAAAATAGTAATGTTTGCAACTACAACAGGCACATCCTCACGAATACCGACAGGTATAGCAGTTGATTTATCAGCCATTTGCAAAGATATTTCAGTAGGTGTCAACTTATTCAAATCAAGTCTATGATATAAAGAGAGGGGCATAACACTAACAGCGGCTCAAGATCACATAAAGCAGTTTTAACATAGTTTCTTTAATGGAGCATGGTATAGTGGGTACACCGGGATCTCCAAGTTTCTTTGGTATTCCACCCTTAAAAGTATAATTAGCAAGCATGGTGGAAATTTCAGCTTCCAGTATCTTTCTTTTATTTGTAATAATATCTTTCATGTACTTAGCATAAGTATTGGTTTTAAGCATATAAGTTAATCACATACGCAAAAAGATACGTCTAATCATTTCAGCAAAGCGCTCAAAATACTCATCATCCTTTTTCTTGGATGGTCTGGGAGGAAAAGGCATGGGTTTCTGAACCCAAGGCTCTCTTTCTTTACCATGTTCCTAGCAACAAAATATTTCTTATCATAACATTGATTCTTTGATTGTGGGTTATCAAGATCAACAGCAGGTTCAATTTATATATCATTATCATTACTGGGTTGAGCATCATCATGAACATTATCATTAATATTACCACTAGTTTCAGGTTCATTACCAGATTGTGTTTCAGCATCAGAAATAGAAATATCATTTGGATTCTCAGGTGTTTCAACAATATGATCACTAGAAGCATGCAAAGTCCTATCATTTTTATTTCTTCTTTTTAGAAGAACTAGGTGCATCTATATTATTTCTCTGAGAATCTTTCTCAATTCTCTTACGATGGCCTTCAAGATACAAAGGTTCCTGAGTCATTCTACCGGTTCTAGTAGCCACTCTAACAGCATAATCATTATTCTTATTATTCAATTCATTGAGCAAGTCATTTTGAGCTTTAAGTACTTGTTTGACTTGAGTGGTAACCATAGAAGCATGTTTACTAATAAGTTTAAGTTCACCTTTTACATTAGCCATATAATCACCCAAGTGTTCAAGCATATTTTAATTGTATTTCAATTGTCTACCAAAATAAGCATTAAAGTCTTCTTGCTTAATTAGCCATAAATTTATCAAACTCATCTAAGCATGGGCTAGCAAATTTAGTAAATGGGATTTCAGCTTTATCATATCTATAGAGAGAATTTACCTTTACTACCTGTGTCGGTTATCAAGACCATGAGTTTCTTCAATAGGTAAAGGATTAAGATCATATGTTTCTTTAACAAGCGGTAAATTAAGACCATGTATTTCTTCAATAGGAGGTAAATTCTTAACATCTTCAGCTTTAATACCTTTTTCCTTCATAGATTTCTTTGCTTCTTGCATATCTTCAGGACTGAGAAATAGAATACCCCTCTCCTTCGGAGTTGGTTTAGGAATAGGCTCAGGAATTGGCTCCGGAGGTGTCCAATTATTTTCATTTCTCAACATATTGTTTAATAAAATTTCAGCTTAATCTGGTGTTCTTTCCCTGAAAACAGAACCAGCACAACTATCCAGGTAATCTATGGAAGCATCGGTTAGTCCATTATAAAAGATATCAAGTATTTCATTTTTCTTAAGAGGATGATCACGCAAAGCATTAAGTAATTGGAAAAGCCTCCCCCAAGCTTGTGGGAGACTCTCTTCTTCAATTTGCACAAAATTATATATATATCCCTTAAAGCAGCTTGTTTCTTATGAGAAGGGAAATATTTAGCAGAGAAGTAATAAATCATATCCTGGGGACTACGCACACAACCAGGATCAAGAGAATTAAACCATATCTTAGCATCACCCTTTAATGAGAACAGAAATATTTTAAGGATATAAAAGTAACGAGTTCTCTCATCTTTAGTGAACAGAGTGGCTATATCATTTAATTTAGTAATATGTGCCACAACAGTTTCAGATTCATAACCATGAAAAGGATCAGATTCAACCAAAGTAATTATATCAGGATCAACAGAGAATTCATAATCCTTATCAGTAACACAGATAGGTGAAGTAGCAAAAGCAGGGTCAGGTTTCATTCTAGTATTTAGAGATTGCTTACTCCATTTAGCTATATCCTTTTAAGTTCATTTCTATTTTTGCAAGCTAAAATAGAGAAAGAAGCTTCTTGATCAATAACATAACCCTTAGGAATAACAAGTGATTCTTCATCATCACTTTCATCAGTATCATCAGATTCAATATTTTCAATTTCTCTAGCCCTAGCAATTTGTTCATCAAGAAAATCACTAAGTGGCACAGTAGTATCGGGCATAGAGGTAGTTTCATCATAAATATCATGCATAGCAGAAGTGGCATCATCAATAACATGGGACATATCAGAATGAATAGCAGAAGCAGGTGTAGGTGTCGCAAACTTACTAATAGCAGAAGCTAGATGGCAGTTCCTTACCCCCCCTCGTAGTTGAGGGATAGATCTTGGTTTTTAGATCTCTCAAGTTCTTTATAATGATAAGCAGATATATATCCCAAGTGACTCAAAGAATAGAGCTATGCTCCCCGGCAACGGCGCCAGAAAATAGTCTTGATAACCCACAAGTATAGGGGGTCGCAAAAGTTTTCGAGGGTAAAGTATTCAACCCAAATTTATTGATTCGACACAAGGGGGGCCAAAGAATACTCTCAAGTATTAGCAGCTGAGTTGTCAATTCAACCACACCTGGAAACTTAATATCTGCAACAAAGTGTTTAGTAGCAAAGTCATATGATAGTAGTGATAATGGTAGCAAAAGGTAACAGTAGTAAAAGTAATGTTTTTGGTATTTTGTAGTGATGATAGCAATAGCAACGGAAAAGTAAATAAGCAAAGAACAATATATGGAAAGCTCGTCGGCAATGGATCAGTGATGGAGAATTATGCCGGATGCGGTTCATCATGTAATAGTCATAACCTAGGGTGACACAGAAGTAGCTCCAGTTCATTGAGATAATGTAGGCATGTATTCCGAACATAGTCATACGTGCTTATGGAAAAGAACTTGCATGACATCTTTTATCCTACCCTCCCGTGGCAGCGGGGTTGTCGGTGTCAAAACCTGCGGATCTTGGGTAGGGGGTCCCGAACTGTGCGTCTAGGCCAGATGGTAACAGGAGGCAGGGGACACGATGTTTTACCCAGGTTCGGGCCCTCTTGATGGAGGTAAAACACTACATCCTGCTTGATTAATATTGATGATATGGGTAGTACAAGAGTAGATCTACCACGAGATCAGAGAGGCTAAACCCTAGAAGCTAGCCTATGGTATGATTGTATGTTGTGATTGTTTTCCTACGGACTAAAACCCTTCGGTTTATATAGACACCGGAGAGGGTTAGTGTTACACAAGGTCGGTTACAAAGGAGGAAATATCCATATCCGTATTGCCTAGCTTGCCTTCCACGCCAAGTAGAGTCCCATCCGGACACGAGACGAAGTCTTCAATCTTGTATCTTCATAGTCTAACAGTCCGGCCCACGGAGATAGTCCGGCTGTCCAGAGACCCCCTAATCCAGGACTCCCTCAGTAGCCCCTGAACCAGGCTTCAATGACGATGAGTCCGACGTGCAATATTGTCTTCGGCATTGCAAGGCGGGTTCCTTCTCCGAATACATCATAGAAGAATTTGAATACGAGGATAGTGTCCAACCCTGCAAATTAAGTTCCACATTCAACCGTAGAGAGAATAATATTTTCGCAGATCTAATTTGCTGGCTTGTTTTGGTAGCTTGACGTTATGTCATGGCCCGGTGATTATTCGAACCGTTCCTTTTAACTAGCTCCGCACATAACGCGAGGCAGTTTTTCGACACGTCTTGTCAAAGCAGAGATCGTGTTCCCTTATTACGGGATTCTCATCAATACGGGCGTGGGTAACCCAATCGCGCCATCAATTGCGGCGCTTGGGAGATAAGCGAGTTTTACCAGGCAAGTGGGGATGCTTAGTTTCGTCTGCCCATATAAAGGGATAAGGATTCACCTTTCTATTCACCCCTTCTTCCTCCTTTGCTCATCCGTTTTCACACACTCAAGCTCTAGCGCCCAAGCCCACAGTTCCGCCTCAACCTTCTCCAACCATGTCCGGAGCGGGAGGCAAGTGGATGGTCTCCTCCATCACGGAGGAGGACATCAAGAAACTGAGGACAAACGGATACCTGCCCGACGACATCGCCCACCGGCTCCCAGATGAGGGGCAGCTCATCCCCACCCCCAGGCCCCATGAGAGGGTAGTATTCCTCACCCATTTCCTCCGCGGACTGGGATTCCCTCTTCATCCCTTCGTCCGGGGGCTCATGTTCTATTACGGCCTGGATTTCCACGATTTGGCCCCGAACTTCGTCCTCAACATCTCGGCGTTTATCTCGTGTGTGAGGCCTTCCTCCACATCAAGCCCCACTTCGGATTATGGCTGAAGACCTTCAATGTCAAGCCAAAGGTGGTGGGCGTCCGCCAGGCGGAGTGCGGAGGCGCCATGGTGGGCAAGATGCCCAACATAACATGGCTCGAGGGCTCCTTTGTGGAAACCATAAAGGGGTGGCAATCGGGGTGGTTCTATATCACCGAGCCGCGCAATCCTGCATGGGCAGCGGCCGCCGAGTTCCGATCTGGCATCCCCACACGGCTCACCTCCTGGAAAGAGAAGGGCCTGTCCTGGGGTAGTTCGAAGGAGCTAACCGGACTCCAAACATGTATTCAAAACATGTTGGACAAGAAGCTCAAGCTTGTCAACATAGTCCAAGTCATGCTCATCCGCCGGATACTCCCGTGCCAACAAAGGGGGTTCAACTTGTGGGAGTTCAATCCGGCGCAGCACCGAACTCTGAACAGGCTCTTCGACACAACTCATGAAGACGCCTGGATGGTGCTGTTCAAAAGTGCCGAGGTCCCCCCCTATTACTGAGGATCGCGGATTCAGCGCGAAGCACCAAGCCAGTGTGGTAAGCTGCTTTACCTTTCATAGGATAATCATTTTTTATATAGATTGACTCTATGCGGGATCTAAACGCCCGTACCTTTGACAGGACTGGTAGAAGATGGCCGGGCAGATCGACTGTCCAGCTCCTTTGCCCGAAGGCCCGCTGACGCTCTTCTGGCGAAGATGTTGACCCCGGCCCCTTACAAGGTGCCGGAGAAGACCAAGAAGGCCAAGGGAGCTCGAAAGAGTTCCCGACGCCAGGCGTCGTCGGACTCACCGTCCGATGACTCTGCGGCACACTCTTCCCCCGAAGACGAGGAAGAAGAAGAAGAAGATGCTCCCCCACCGATTGGGGGAGACAAGAAAAGGAAGGCCGCCCCAACCGGGGAGGCCGGAGGGTCCAAGAAGGGAAGGACTGTCCTTCCAGACAGTTCCACCGCCGCCGACGAAGGCGAAGACGAGTGGTTACCCAGGGTCAAGCCCCCAGGGAGATCGTAAGTACTCAGGTACCAGAGTAACTCATAGGATTCCTTTGTCGCACTGCTTTCCCTAATCACCGAACATAATTATGTAGGCCGCCACGAGCCAATATCGAGGTATCATCGGACGGCTCCCTGGGCTCGTCGGACATGGATAGTGATCCAGTCCCGACCGCCACCTCCCCTCATCCTGCCGGCGACACCGATGTGTTGTCTCAAGATGCACCGGATCAAGGGGAGACAGTCCTGGAGGCGCCTCAAGGCGACCTTACGGACTCCGGGAGTCAAGGGGACGGGGCTCCCGAGAGCTCCGAGTTTGGCTCTCAGCCGAACACCGCGCTGGACCCTCCAGCGGTTCCGGGCTCGGGCAGGCGGCCTCCTTCTAAGGGGGGCAAGACGCTTGTGCCGGTGACCTCTGTCCATCCAGAGGCACCAGACAATCTGCTGGAAGCGCTTCGCAGCGCTTCCATCGACGAGGAGCACCGCACTATCATGAGTGCGGTGATCCAGAAGGTTCAGTCCGCCAAGAGCGGATTGACTGAAGCTTGTGCCAGCCTTCTAACAGGCTTCAAGGTAAGTGTTTTCAAATGTAGTAGAAATATTCCGCATAGATAGTAGCCCCTGATGCTTTGTTCGGTGTTCACAAAGAAAAGCCGAACAAAGAATCAAATAATATCATAGGAGTCTAATATAAGTGTGTCAGTATGCATATGCAGGCTTCACTACTGGCGTCCGCCGCACTGACTGCGGAGGTCGCCGTACTGAAGCAGGACCTCAAGGGGTCCAAGAAAGAGCTCGGCCTTGCCAAGAGGCAGCTCGAGGAGAACAAGGGTAAGTAATACCCTATCTATAGAAATGTATATATAAAAAAGGACGCGATTGCAAAATGACAGGATCATTGTATGTTTGCCAGGGGCCACGACCAAGGTGGCGACCCTGAAGCAAGCGCTGGCCAAGGCCGAAGATACAACGACCAAGGAGCGCACCGAGCGAGAGAAGCACGAGGCTCGGGTGGGCGAGGTGCAGCAAGAGCTCCAGGATCTCGTGACAAAACACGAGGCATTGGAGCTTGACGTGAAGACGCGAGAGTCTGAGCTTGACGCGGCCCTTGAGAGCGCAAAGAGTGCCAAGGCCGAAGCCCAAAAGGCCCTCCAAGAGATCGACACGATGAAGAAGCAAGCATGTAAAAGTTAATTACCGATTACTTACCCGGATCTGGAGCTCTTCAGGAGCATTCACAGATTTGCCCCGTAGTGTGTCCGATGCTGCACAATTTTACCAGGCTGAGGATGGAAGCTCGATGGAGAAGCTGTTCTGGTCTCAGTATGCTGAGGCCGAACATCCGGTGCCGATGAGCAACTAGCTGAAGTAGATGGTCGAGCTACATAAGGTGGCCGATCAGGCCATGAAGGGCTTTATAGTCCGGCTGTGGCCTGGCGACGCCCTTCTGAGCAGCTTCTTCGGCCTGGTGAGGCGGCTTGTGGATGCCTGCCCATGGCTGGAGGTCGTCAAGCGATCCGTCTGCATTGAAGGTGCACGTCGGGCTTTCGCCCGTGTGAAATTGCAGTGGGTCAAGCTAGACGCCGTGAAGCTGATCTAGGAGGGGCCGCCGGAGGGCAAGGAGCACCGCCACCCCGAGATGTACTACAAGGGTGTTCTGCCGGGTTCCCGTATTATCGCGGATGCGTGTTCAAAAGATGTAATATTTGAGTAAACTCGCTCGTTTTATCATGTATTTATGAAAACATGTTTCATATGCGCTATGCAACGCTTGTTTGAATTTAAAATATTACCTTCTGTTTGGCTGTTTATCCAATCTGAGAGATGGCTAGTCCTCGGCTTCTTCCCCCATGCCACGAGTGCTGGGGTGTTCGGGATAAACCTGAGCACTCTTGTTCCCATATTTGGGTCCTTCGAGGGAGGTGCTCAGCACAACGAACAAGGCAACCGGACAAATGATGCTTTATCACTCTCACTTAGACATAGAATTCTATAATTTTAAATTTCGGAGAAGCCCCTGGTATTCGGAAGGCCGAATTCGGGGCGCGATACACGCCTGTAAGCCGGACAGGGTCGGCCCATCGCCCTAAGCGGCATAAGTCTTTAGGGACTCGAAAAACCTCGCCGAACTGCGACAAGTCTCTCGCCTTATCATGATAGTTAGTTTTAGCTTTCTCTACTGAGGTGCTAAGCTCGGCAGAACTGGGGCACAATCGCAGTAGTTCTCCTACCGCTACCTTAGCCGATAGAGTGGAACGTAAGGTACCAAAACATAGGAGCCGGGCAAACCCACCATTTGACCAAAGACATGATTTGGAGCTGATGCATATAATGCTATAAGTTCGGCGTGCCGCACTTGTGAAAGTGTTCGGACTTTTCACACCGCATTGTGGGGTACGTAAGCCCCTGGTGTATTGGCCGTACCAGAGTGTACGGTTGCAAGGCATCATTAATGAACACACACACACACACACACACACACACACACACACACACACATATATATATATATATATATATAACAAGAATGCAATAATAGCCATAATATCATGCATTGTTTATTAAAAAATGCGTTAAAGCAGAGTGATACAAATAGTGCGATAAGCAAAGAGTAGGAC
Organism: Triticum aestivum; assembly: GCF_018294505.1. Classification (NCBI taxonomy): domain Eukaryota; kingdom Viridiplantae; phylum Streptophyta; class Magnoliopsida; order Poales; family Poaceae; genus Triticum; species Triticum aestivum. Next base: position 440,628,557 of record NC_057809.1, read on the forward strand.
TATGTCCCTTCCAAGGGCAAGCTAAGGAATGATATTAAATTGAATATTTCACTCGTTACTGTAATCAACCTGGGGATTCTGTGGTATAACGTAGTTGTCTGCCTCCTTGGTTGCTGCATCGTGTGTTCGGCAACAGTGCTACCGGACAGTGTTTCCAGAGATTAAGGTCCTGAAAGGAAAAGAAAAATAACCAAACGGGAAGCCCCAAGTGCGGTTTAGGCCGCGTTTTGGGGCGTGCCGCAGTTGTGCCCCCCTCCCCACCTGTGCCCATGGTATTTTTAATGCGTAATTATGTACGTGCGGCACGAGTTTTGCTGCTGGGCTGGGATTGGGGTGGCCGCCGTATTTCTACGCGAGCTCAGATCGCGCCAGGCAGTCTATTTGCCGATTGCCCTGAGCGCGCTTGAAGGTGTCCGGGCTTTGAAGCCCCGAATTGGTTGATTGCCTTGAGAGGTTGCTTTGCGCTTCTGCTGCGAGGGCCGCGGTGTGCTCCTCTGTTCGGAGAGAGCGCTCTGTGTTTCCATTGACTGTAATAACTCCGCGAGGTCCTGGCATCTTGAGCTTGAGGTATGCATAATGCGGTACCACATTGAATCTAGCGAATGTGGTTCGCCCGAGCAGCGCGTGATAACCACTGCGAAACGGGACTATATCGAAGATTAACTCTTTGCTTCGGAAATTAACCCAGGATCCGAAGACCACTTCCAGTGTAACTGAGCCTGTGCAATGGGCCTCTACACCTGGAATGACGCCCTTAAAGGTCGTTTTTGTGGGTTTGATTCTTGAGGGGTCTATACCCATTTTGTGCACCGTGTCCTGATAAAGCATGTTCAGGCTGCTTCCGCCGTCCATAAGGACTCGAGTGAGGTGAAATCCGTTGATGATTGGGTCTAGGACCAGTGCGGTGAATCCGCCATGACGGATACTAGTGGGGTGGTCCCTGCGGTCGAAGGTGATCGGGCAGGAGGATCAAGGGTTGAACTTTGGGGCAACTGGCTCCAACGCGTATACGTCCCTGAGCGCACGCTTCCACTCCCTCTTGGGGATGTGGGTTGCGTATATCATGTTCACCGTCCGCACTTGCGGGGGAAACCTCTTCTGTCCTCCAGTGTGCGGCTGCCGGGGCTCCTCCTCGTCATCGCTATGCGGCCCCTAGTCCTTGTTTTCGGCAATTAACTTGTTGGCCTGCTTGAACACCCAACAATCCCTGTTGGTGTGATTGGCTGCCTTGTCTGGGGTGCCATGTATTTGACACGAGCGATCGAGTATACGGGCCAAGCTGGACGGACATAGCGTACTTTGTTTGAATGGCTTTTTCCGCTGACCGGGTTTAGAGCCTTTGAATCCGGCATTAACTATCGTATCCTTAGTATTTTCGCTATTAATGCGGTGCTTATGCTTCTTGTGACGTGACCTACTATTGCCGTCCTTGGTATCTGAGGTACCATGGTTCTTTGATATGTTATTACTGCGATCCAATTAGCTGTCTTCTCCCGCACAAAAGCGGGTCATGAGTGTCATGAGAGCTACCATAGATTTCGGCATTTCCTGACCAAGGTGCCGGGCTAGCCATTCGTCTCGGATGTTGTGCTTGAAAGCCGCTAAGGCCTCCGCATCCGGACAATCGACGACTTGATTTTTCTTTGTTTGGAACCAAGTCCAGAATTGCCTGGCCGATTCTTCTGGCTACTGAATTATGTGGCTCAAATCATCGGTGTCTGGTGGTCGCACATAAGTGCCCTGAAAGTTGTCGAGGAATGCGGCTTCCAGATCTTCCCAACAACTAATGGAGTCCGCTGGCAAGCTGTTAAGCCAATGTCGCGCTGGTCCTTTGAGCTTTAGTGGGAGGTATTTGATGGCGTGTAAGTCATCGTCGTGGGCCATGTGGATGTGGAGGAGGAAATCCTCAATCCATACTACGGGATTTGTTGTGCCGTCGTATGATTCAATATTTACAGGTTTGAAACCTTCTGGGAATTGATGTTCCCTTACTTCGTCTGTGAAGCATAAGGGGTGTGCGGCGCCTCTGTATTGGGCTATATCGCGAGGCAGCTCGAATGGGTCTTGCCCGTTGTGTTCGGCCCGACCGGATTTGCTTATGTATCTGGCATGGCGTTTGTCGTCTCGTAGAGTGGTGCGCCCTCGTGATCCGTAGATCAATCTTGAATGCTTTGCCTTATCCTCCAATATGTCTCGCAGGTCTAGCGTATGTCCCCATGCCTTTTTATTTGAATGGCGTTGGGGTGGAGGCTGAGCTTTTGGCTTGAATGCCTCTCTATCGCGGCCACGTGGTGGCCGATCAGCTGTATCATACGCTTCTTCCTGCAGTCGGGGTAGTAACCTGCGCCTTGGGTAACTCTTGGAGGGGCGCTCGAGTTTATATTCCTCGGCCGCGAGGACTTTAGTCCATTTGTCAGCTAGCAGATCTTGATCAGCTTGAAGTTGCTGCTGCTTTTTCTTCAGGCTATTTGCCGTGGCCATAAGCCAGCGCTTAAAGCGCTCTTGTTCGATGGGATCCTCTGGGACGGCAAACTCATCGTCGCTGAGGCTTGCCTCGTCTTCGGAGGGGGGGATGTAATTGTCATCCTCCTCCTCTCCGTCTGCCGCTCTCTCAGGAGAGCTGGCTCCTCCATCCTCCTGCTCTAAATCTTGCTGGAGGGGTTTGTTGTTTTCTTCGGAACTATCCAGAGTGTTATTATCTCCTGTGCTGGTATCACCACTTTTGCTTTGGCGGGACTAAGAGCGGCGCCGCTGATGTCGGCGTTTGGGTTGCTTCTTGGAGGGGTCAACCTCCGCTATATCGTCGCCATTTCCTTCGTTGGGTGTATCCACCATGTATATGTCATATGACAAGGTGGCTTTCCAGTGCCCTATAGGTGCTAGTTCATGTTCGTCTCCTACATCGTCGTCCATACCATCAATGTCTTCGGAGTCAAAGTCGAGCATGTCGGTTAAATCATCGACAGTGTCTATGAAGTGGGTGGTGGGTGGGCGTCGAATTTCTTCAACGTCTGCATCCCAATCCTGTTGGCCATAATCCGGTCAAGGCTCTCCTTACAAAGAGAGAGACCTTAGTGAATTCAGAATGTCGCCGAAGGGCGAGTGTTGAAAGATATCCGCGGTGGTGAATTCCATGATCGGCGCCCAATCAGATTCGATTGGCAGGGGTGCGGATGGTTCGGAGTCAAAAAAAGAGTCCGGCACCTTGGAGTCACGGCCTGCGCAGAGGGTTAGGCAGGTGTCTGGCTCGATCGTCGTCGAGACTGCAGCCCATGAGGCGGTGTCTAGCCACCCGTCCTCGATTGGCGCAGTTGGCTCCGAGCTAAGGGTCAGAGCTGATGCGGGCACGACCTCTGTGGCACTGTTCAGCAGCAGAGCTAGGTCATACCCATCGCGACAGTGTGGCGCGCCCAGCCGTGGCTCGAATCCGTCGAAGATCAAGTCTCCGCGGATGTCGGCCGTGTGGTTCAAACTTCCAAATCTGACCTGATGGCCAGGGGCGTAGCTTTCAATCTGCTCCAGATGGCCAAGCGAATTAGCCCGCAGTGTAAAGCCACCAAATACGAAGATCTGTCCGTGGAGAAAAGTCTCACCCTGGACCGCATCGCTATCAATGATAGTAGGAGCCATCAAGACTAACGGCGACGACACAGAGGAACTCTTAATGAAAGCACCAATGTCGGTGTCAAAACTGGCGGATCTCGGGTAGGGGGTCCCGAACTTTGCGTCTAGGCCGGATGGTAACAGGAGGCAGGGGACATGATGTTTTACCCAGGTTCGGGCCCTCTTGATGGAGGTAAAACCCTACGTCCTGCTTGATTAATATTGATGATATGGGTAGTACAAGAGTAGATCTACCACGAGATCAAAGAGGCTAAACCCTAGAAGCTAGCCTATGGTATGATTATATGTTGTGTTTGTTGTCCTACGGACTAAAACCCTTCGGTTTATATAGACACCGGAGAGGGTTAGGGTTACACAAGGTCGGTTACAAAGGAGGAAATGTCCATATCCGTATTTCCTAGCTTGCCTTCCACGCCAAGTAGAGTCCCATCCGGACATGAGACGAAGTCTTCAATCTTGTATCTTCATAGTCTAACAGTTCGGCCCACGGAGATAGTCCGGCTGTCCGGAGACCCCCTAATCCAGGACTCCCTCAGGGGTCCTTATGGAAACTAAGGGATATTAAGGCCTCCTTTTAATAGAGAATCGGAACAAAGCATTAACACATAGTGAATACATGAACTCCTCAAACTACGGTCATCACCAATAAGTATCCCGATTATTTTCACTTCGGGGTTAACGGATCATAACACATAATAGGTGACTATAGACTTGCAAGATAGGATCAAGAACACTCATATATTGATGAAAACATAATAGGTTCAGATCTGAAATCATGGCACTCAGGCCCTATTGACAAGCATTAAGCATAGCAAAGTCATAGCAACATCAATCTTAGAACATAGTGGACACCAGGGATCAAACCCTAACAAAACTAACTCGATTACATGATAGATCCCATCCAACCCATCACCGTCCAGCAAGCCTACGATGGAATTACTCACGCACGGCGGTGAGCATCATGAAATTGGTGATGGAGGATGGTTGATGATGACGATGGCGATGGATTCCCCTCTCTGGAGCCCCGAACGGACTCCAGATCAGCTCTCCCAGGAGGTTTTAGGGCTTGGCGGCGGCTCCGTATCGTAAAACATGATGATTTCTTCTCTCTCATTTTTTTCTCCCCGAAACTCAGTATATGGACTTGGAGTTGTAGTCGGAGAGGCAACAGGGGGCCCACGAGGTAGGGGGCGGGTCCCCCACCTTCGTGGAGAGGTGGTGAGCCCCCTGGCCTTCATCTTTTGCAGGTATTTTTCTTATTTTCTGGAAAGTCGCTCCCTGAAGTTTCAGGTCATTCCGAGAACGTTTGTTTCTGCACATAAATAAAACCATGGTAATTCTCCTGAAAACAGCGTCAGTCCGGGTTGGTTCCATTCAAATCATGCAAGTTAGAGTCCAAAACAAGGGCAAAAGTGTTTGGAAAAGTAGATACGTTGGAGACGTATCAAAGATCAAGTCTCCGCGGATGTCGACAGTATAGTTCAAGCTTCCAAACCTGACATGATGGCGAGGGGCGTAGCTCTCGATCTGCTCCAGATGGCCAAGCGAGTTGGCCCATAGTACGAAGCTGCCGAATACGAAGATCTGTCCGGGAAGAAAAACCTCACCCTGGATCGCATCATTGCAGATGATCGAAGAAGCCATCAAGCCTTATGGTGACGACATAGTGGAACTCTTAATGAAAGCACCAATGTCGGTGTCAAAACCGGCGGATCTCGGGTAGGGGGTCCCGAACTATGCGTCTAAGGTCGATGGTAACAGGAGGCAGGGGACTCAATGTTTACCCAGATTCGGGCCCTCTCGATGGAGGTAATACCCTACTTCCTGCTTGATTGATCTAGATGATATGAGTATGTAACACCCACGATGCGGCTATATCTCCCACGTGTCGGAGCACGACTTAGAGGCATAACCGCATTGTAGGCAATGTCGCAAGAGGGGTAATCTTTACACATCCCATGTACTGAATAAGAAAAGAGGTACATAGTTGGCTTACAATCGCCACGTCACATAATAGCATAAATATAACATTACAATCATCCAGATACAATCAAGGTCCGACTACCGAACCAAAATAAAGACAACCCCAAATGCATAATGTCCCCGATCGCCCAACTGGACTCCACTACTGATCGTCTGGAAAGGAAACGTAGTATCGTCCTAAGACCTCATCGAACTCCCACTTGAGCTCAGTCGCATCTCCTGGAATGGTTTCATCGGCACCTGCATCTGGTTTTGGAAGTAACCTGTGAGTCACGGGGACTCAGCAATGTCACACCCTCGCGATCAAGACTATTTAAGCTTATAGGTAGGGAAAAGGTATGAGTTGGAGTTGCAGCAAGCACTAGCATATATGGTGGCTAACATATGCAAATGAGAGCGAGAAGAGAAGGCAAGGCACGGTCGAGAAACTAAGATCAAGAAGTGATCCAAGACTACTTACGTTCAAGCATAACATGAGACCGCGTTCTCTTCCCGGACTCCGCTGAAAAGAGACCATCACGGCTACACACGCTGTTGATCCATTTTTAATTAAGTTAAGTTTCAGGTTTTCTACAACCGGACATTAACAAATTCCCATCTGCCCATAACCGGGGGCACGGCTTTCGAAAGTTCAAATCCCTGTGGGGGTGTCCCAACTTAGACCATCACAAGCTCTCACGGTCAATGAAGGATATTCCTTCTCCCAAGACAACCCGATCAGACTCGGAATCCCGGTTACAAGACATCACGACAATGGTAAAACTAAACCAGCAAAACCGCCCGAATGTGCCGACAAATTCCGATAGGAGTTGCACATATCTCGTTCTCAGGGCACACTCGTATGAGACATCCTACGAGTAAAACCAACCCTCAAGTTGTCCCGAGGTGGCCCCGCAGTCTACTCGTTTCGGACCAACACTCAGAGGAGCACTAGCCCGGGGGGGGGGGGGGTTAAAATAACGATGACCCTTGAGTCTGCGGAACACAAGGGAAAAAGGCTAGATGGTGAATGGTAAAACCAAGGTTGGGCCTTGCTGGAGGAGTTTTATTCAAGGCGAACTGTCAAGGGGTTCCCATTATAACCCAACCGCATAAGGAACGCAAAATCAAGGAACATAACACCGGTATGACGGAAACTAGGGCGGCAAGAGTGGAACAAAACACCAGGCATAAGGCCGAGCCTTCCACCCTTTACCAAGTATATAGGTGCATTTAAATAGACAATATATAATAGTGATATCCCAACAATAAACATGTTCCAACAAGGAACAAACTCCAATCTTCACCTGCAACTTACAACGCTATAAGAGGGGCTGAGCAAAGCGGTAACATAGCCAAACAACGGTTTGCTAGGACAAGGTGGGTTAGAGGTTTGACATGGAAATATGGGAGGCATGATAAAGCATGTGGTAGGTATCGTAGCATAGGCATAGCAATAGAGCGAGCAACTAGCAAGCAAAGATAGAAGTGATTTTGAGGGTATGGTCATCTTGCCTGCAAAGTTCTCCGAGTTGACATAAGCTTGATCCTCGTAAACATTCTCAACGGGTTCCTCGATCACGTACTCGTCTCTCGGCTCCACCCAAAGCAAGAACACAAGAAAAGGGAGACACAATCAACCACGGTGCAATGCGCAAGCAACATGATGCAAAACATGTCATGATATGCGGGATGTGATATGCAATGCATATGCATGCTCCGGAAGGACAAGATTGAAACAGGCCTCAACTTGGAAAACCAAGAGTGCCGCTGGAAAGATGAGTTGATTTCAGTCGAAATCGATATAAAGATCATCGGAATCGGATGCACGGTTTGCAAATGGCAAGCAAAACAATAATGGCGCAAGGCTGCGATTAATAGGACAAGGCCATCTAAATGCATCAAGAACAACAAGCTACTGCACCCTAACATAGCAATAAAGCACATGGCAGTGATCCACTCAATATGCTTGACAAAAGACGAACACTGAGCTACGGCTAAATCACAAAATAGAAGGTTCAAACAAGCATGGCAAAAGTGCAAAAGATATCAGGTTCACAGACTTAGTGAAATAACCAACATGGCCGGATTTAACATCAAGAAGCAATGTTTAGAGCAAGATAACAACATGCTATAGGAACATATCATGGCAAAGCAAGGCATGGCATGGAACTACACAAATCATATAACAAAAGTCCCTTACTGACCACAAGCCAAAAGGGATCAGAAAATACAATGGCAACCATGTGAACATAGCAAGTTCGTTAACAGATTCAGACTTAGCAGAAAACTGGAACATGGCAAAACAGATTTACGTAGGCATGTTTGCGAGCTCGATGCACTCACCACAAGGCATTGCATGACAAACTAAGCATACACCCAGCAAATAGACATGATAAATAAGCTAACCATGGCAAGAACAACCTCATAGCATGCATGGATCAACTACAACAACCTCGGCAAAATTGCTTAACACGTAAACAATCTGCCAGGAACATTTTATAGCGAAAGTAGAGCAAGATTGAGTCATGCTAGGGTGCTCCATAATTGTAAACAAAGACATGGTTGGATAGAGCATAACAATATCTCAAAAGAATTCTAAGTCCCTGAAATCAGCAACATCACGAGAGCTACTTTGCATGCTTGTGCTAGTCACCACAAAGATCACAAAAATACATGGCATACAACCCTGTAAAGATGGCATGGCGTACAACAAAGCACACGTAGGGCTCAAGATCATAGGAGGCACACATTAATCATGGCAAAAATGACAAATGTCCATAATCTGTTAAGAATCTGAAACTAACATTACATAGCACTCTTGCAACAGCATTTAGGGCATCAATATGAACTCAAATGAACATGGTGCAATGAAATGAAATGAAGTGCACATCGAGACGAACAATTTGATATGCTACACGCCCAAAATGGAGCCACAGATGCAAAGATATGACATGATGAAATATGCTAAAAATGTTGGGCACTTGGTAGAAAAAACGACCTTCGGGACCTAGGGTTCGTCCGGGTCACGTGAACCAAGGTTGGATCTCGAGCTCGCCGGAGCTTCTCGCCGGAGTAGACGGGCGGTGGAGGCCGGAGTTTCCGGAGAGGGGAAGGAGAGGTCGGGGAAGTCGCTGGAGAAGGCGGCAGCGGGCGGCGCGGCTGAGAGGCGACCGGGCGGCACGGGGCGGCGGATGGGCGGCGGGCGGTGGTCGGCGACAGGCAGCGGGGCGGCGCGGCGGTCGGCGGCGATAGGCGGCGGCAGGTGACGAAGCTATGTACCTAGGGTAGGGTCATGGATCTGTCCAAGATACCCTCCCTAAGGACATCTCTAAAAGAACCAGAAGCAGTCGATGAGAAATCATCATCCACTCGACCCAAAAGCTATGTTCCACTCGACAGCCTTGAAGACACTCGACCATACGAACAACCACTCGACCACCAGAAGATGTGAAGCCACTCACTCCGCAACGGTCGGGATTTAAGTTATAGCTTTAATAATCATTTATAGCACTTTACTTCAGTTGTTACCAGTAATGCTCCTCCTTTATGAACATTTAACCCTGTATAATGGAGGGGAGCTGGGGTCCTGGCGCACTTTATATAAGCCACCCCCTCCTCTAGGACAAGGGTTCACACCCCCTGTAACTCACACGGATATATCGAGTCGACCGCCTCCGGGCTCCGAGACGTAGGGCTGTTACTTCCTCCGAGAAGGGCCTGAACTCGTAAAACTCGCGTGTACAACTCCTCCATAGCTAGGATCTTGCCTCTACATTCCTACCCTCCATTCTACTGTCAGACTTAGAACCACGATAGTTGGCGCCCACAGTGGGGCAGGTGTCTTAGCGACTTTTTGGAGAAGTTGCAATTTTTTTCCGATCCCCTTCATCATGGTTTCAGGCGGAGGTTTGGCTGAGGGCCGCGAGATCCGTCTCGGCGCGCTCGTGTTTGTCGCCGATGACTCTGCTTGGCTTCTGGAGGCTCCACTCAACGTCGACGCACTCCCTGTCCGCGGGGCGACGCACTTTTGCGCGTATGTCCGCGGCGTCCTCCTGCGGCAGCCGTCGACCCAGTATCGATTGGCTCCTATGGCTTCCCCTCTCCCTGCGGCCCGCCGGAGCAAACTTTCCGGTCGGTCGAGGCTTCAGTGGTGGGTGAAGCATGTGGTGGCTCGTTAGTCGGCCACCCCTCAAGTCGCGGCAATCGAGCCCGACGAAACCCTCTACGGCTTGTTCGATCTGTCGACTGGCTCCGTAGAGACCGCATCCGAGTGCGATAGCAGCGACACCGCAGCAGAAGTTTTGATGGTCAATGGACCACGCAGTCCTCCTGGCTTCACCCGTGAAGACGGAGGCGATGGGAACAGCAATCCGTCGCGCGTTCATGAAGAGTACCGCCCCGAACCCCTCTCCTCGCAGCGGAGAGAAGAACTTCGCCACCGAAACATGGATGCATTTCACACTCCTATCGTTGCAGAAACCCCTGAGGCCCAGGACTTGGAGGAGGCGCGCCTGGCTAACTTGGCTGAGCGCACTCGACTGGAGAATCTGCAGCGCGCACTCGACGAGCGTGCTCGACAGCGTCCTCCTAAATCCAGTCGACGTCAACTCTTTCCGCCTCCGACTCAGGTATACCGAACTCTGATCCAGAATCTCGCAGCCGCAGCCCAGATAGCGGAGTCGATCCAACCTTCCCAATCAGAAGCTGGTCGAGGTCTGGTGCAGATCTGTGCTTTGATCCGTGCAGCAGGAGAGCAGAATACAGCAGTATCTCAGTCGTGGAATAGGATCCATAGCAGGTCCGTGGTTGCAGACATAGTTCAGTCGGCTCACAGCCCAAGATCGCCCCCGAGGCGTGAGGGACGTGGAGACTGACAAGATCAGTATAGAAACCGTGAGCAGTATGATCACCGAGTCGATCGCGATGATCATCGTCGAGTGCCCACACCTCCCCCAAGGAGTGGGTCGTACGTGCCTCGGCAACATGATGACACACGCCCTCACAGTATGGGGCGAGGGGTTCTAATCGACCCCAGAGAGCCGGGCTTTGATGCGAGATCTATTCTCATTCAGGGCTTGGTCGATAGAAACAGAGCTCACCGAGAGGGTCATGACAGAGATGTACCAATCAGCAACAGGGTGCATGTCTCAGGTCCGGAGTGCTTCAGCAGGGCCATCAAGGCTGCAGTGATTCCTCCCAACTTCAGGTTGGCGACTGGTGTCAGTAAGTTCACTGGTGAGTCCAAGCCTGATACTTGGCTTGAAGACTACCGAGTGTTTGTCCAGATTGGTGGCGGCAATGATGAAGTGGCCATGAAACACCTTCCTCTGATGCTGGAGGGCTCGGCTAGAGCATGGCTGAATCAGTTAGCACCAAGCAGTATTTATACTTGGGAAGATCTTGCTCGAGTATTTGTCAGAACGTTCGAAGGGACTTGCAAACGGTCGGCAGGGCTGACCGAATTACAGTGTTGCGTGTAGAAACCGAATGAGTCTTTGAGGGATTATATCCAGAGATGGATCACATTGCATCACACGGTGGAGAATGTGTCTAATCACCAGGCAATTTGTGCCTTTAAAGAAGTTGTCAAGTATCGGGAATTGAATATGAAGTTCGGTCAGACAGGAGATATGACTCTGACTCGGATGATGGAAATTGCCACCAAGTATGCCAACGGTGAAGAAGAAGACCGACTCCGGAGTGGCAAGCACAAAATAGTCACCCATGAAACCAAAGGAGGTAACTCCAGTCGGAAATAGAAGCGCAAGGCCGAGCCAGCCGCCCCTGGTGAAGCCTTAGCTGTGACTCAAGGAAAGTTCAAGGGGAATCCCAAGGGGCCGTGGAACCCCAAGAAAGTAAAAGATCAAGATGGAAATGATGTGCTGGATTTGCCATGTCAGATCTACACTAAAAAAGATGAAGAGGGTAATTTCATTTACCGGAAGCACACCACTAGACAGTGTCGACTCCTAATCCAACAGTTCCGAGAGAAACAGCCCAAGGAAAAGGAGAAGGAAGCAGACAAGGTTGAGGATGAGGAAGAGGATGATGATGGTTATCCCCACGTGAATTCCACCTTGATGATTTTCGCTGACATTGAGAGTAAAAGTCGATTGAAAGTCATCAACAGAGAAGTGAACATGGTCGCTCCGGTGACACCCAGTTATTTGAAGTGGTCCCAGACTGCCATTTAATTCGACCAGTCCGATCACCCAGCGCACATAGCCACCCCTGGGAGGCAAGCGTTGGTGGTCGACCCAGTAGTCGAAGGAACCCGACTGGCAAAGGTTCTGATGGATGGTGGCAGTGGCCTGAATATACTGTATACAGAGACATTGAAAGGAATGGGCATTCCGATGTCTAGACTCAATGAGAGTAATATGAGTTTCCATGGGGTCATTCCAGGCAAGAAGGCTGCATCGCTCGGCCAGATTGCTCTCGACGTGGTTTTCGGTGATTCCAAGAATTACCGCAAAGAAAAGTTGTGGATTTTTAGAGTGCCTATCATGCTATTATAGGCAGGCCAGCTTATGCATGTTTTATGGCTCGACCATGTTACGTGTACCTCAAATTGAAGATGCCTGGTCCCAAAGGGGTGATCACTATCATTGGTAATCGGAAGAAGGCAGAAGAGTGCTTCCAGAAGGGTTCAAAGATTGCCAATGCACAGATGGTCGTGGTAGAATTGCAAGAGTATCAAAAAAATGCAGATCCGAGAGATTTGTTGCGAGCCAAGAAGCCCACCACAGATTCAGCATTCCAGTCGTCTGGCGAAACAAAGTCGATTCACATTCACCCGACAGACCCCAATGCTGCTCCGACTCACATTTCAACCACACTCGACTCCAAATAGGAAGAAGTGCTCATGCAGTTCCTCCGTGAGAACTGGGACATCTTTGCATGGAAACCTTCGGACATGCCAGGTGTTCCAAGGGGACTGGCTGAGCATCGTTTGCGAGTCGACCCAAAAGTGAAACCAGTCAAAGAACATCTTCGACGGTCCGCCGTACAGAAGAGGAAGGCAATCGGTGAAGAGGTGGCTCGGCTTTTGGAAGCTGAGTTTATCCGTGAGATTTACCACTCCGAGTGGTTAGCTAATGTTGTCATGGTCCCAAAGAAGGACGACTCACTTCGCATGTGCATTGACTTCAAGCATATCAATCGGTGTTGGGGATATTACTACCAGTATGACCCGCCCAGGAGGGGCCGGGTCAGCCCTAATGGCGGGTTACATAAGAAGCCTGATCAACATTCAAGATGATAGTTTGCTAAACGTATAGGAGGCCCAAAGGCCTGGGGCCGGCTTAAGGCCCGGTATTGTAAACCGCCGTATGTAAGGAAAGACTTGTAAAGAAAGGCATGTAAAGGAAGTCACCGAGCCGGACACAATTATGAGCCGACCGGGACTCTGTAGGCCACCAGGCAACAACTCATGTATATAATGGGACGACCCGGTGGCGGCTTCGGGCAAGAAACGACTAGGTCGATAACCAAGTCGGCGAGTTGACCCTCTTGGAGATTGAAACCTCAGCAGTACCAATACCAACTAGACGTAGGTTTTTACCTTCATCGTAAGGGGCCGAACTAGTATAAAAACTCTCTCGTGTGTCCTTTATCCTGATTAACCCCTTTAAACTTCCTAGTGCGATGGCCCTACGACTAAGTCCTTGCTCTAGGGCATCTGCCGTGTCAACTCCACGACAGTTGGCGCCCACCGTTGGGCCAGCGCACGGTGGATTTGAGTTCTTGAAGGGCAACTTCGAAGGGCTCAAGGGATACACTGTAGGCCGGATGAACAAGAGTCGTCGCGGCAAACTCTACATCAACGACGAAGGCTGGGGCCCCGAGGCCGGCTCGATCGAGTACGGGTACCGGGTCCGCTTCGGCGGAATTCACGTCTTCATCGACCGGATCAGCAAGTCCGGCCCTGAGCCGGACGTCCACATCAACCTCATCGAAACGGCTCGGCGCACCGGGTCCTCCCGTGTTCAATCTGTCGTGAAGCATGCCTTCATGGGCGGCATCCATGGCGGTGAATACTCCGAAGGATCGATGGAAGGCAGGGAGACGGCCATCTGCTCTAATACTGCATCATCAACAGGTGAGACGGACTCGTTGTACCAACTACAAGACGGCATGCTCGGGGGCTGTTCCGATGGCAGCAGTATTCCGGACCCCCTTGAGCCGCCGAATTGGGTCAGAGTCTTCATGGCAGGGATGCAGCCCGGACAGAACTCCACCGCAGCGGCAGCAGCAACTACCGGGTCGGCAGCAGCCGGGTCAGGAGACCCGAGTGCCCCCCGGCTCAGGTTTTAATGGACCTCATGGATAAGCTAACGACTCTGTTAACTGATGTGGTAGAACCGGCGGATAAAGCCCAGCATGACGCAGAAGTAGCACGCGTGCGGGGGGAGATGGTGCAAGCTAAGGAAAATCTAGCCGCGAAGGAAACCCGGATGGCAGCAGAACGAGCAGCTTTGGATGCTCGTGCTCAACAGCTTCAAGCAGAAACCTTCCGGCTCTCGGTGGATCTTAATGCATCAAACGAGGTCATGAGGAGGAGGCATCAGAAAACTCAGTCGTGTCTACCTCTAACACTGGATCCGAGGAACCTGTTCCATACACCCGGAGCCGGGGGGAGCAACCAGCCAGAGGCAAACCGGGTCACAACGCCAGGTGCACCAGTTCAGCCACCCACCATGGAGCCGCCTCACATGAATACAACTCCTCCTTGTTATGTATCAACACCCCCAGGTCACTTCTCTAACCCTATGGAAAATCTCATTGCAGCGTCGGCTTGTTTGGCAGCTCTCCCAATGGAAGGCGACTCGCCGGCAGCAATTGAAACCCGGAGGGTAAGAGAACTACTTCAGACAGCTTTGGCCTAGCAGGATGCCTACTCCTACAGTCAAGACATGATTCATTCAACTCCTCGCCAAGCCGGAGCCCGAGTTACAGTAGGCACATGGAGTCCGCAGAGATGTCAAGTAATGCTCAACACCACAACCGGCCATACAGGCATGAGCCGGTACAGGCTGGGGCCCTTAACTTGGTGGATCAGGAGAGGATTCGTCAAGAGGCAGAACGGGCGTCTCAGATAGCGACAGAGCAGGCGGCTCACCAAACCTTTCCGGCTTATCCAGCCACCTTGGTTGAGGAAAGAGTAGCCACAAGAACCGGAGGCGTGCCTTGCTTGGTACCAGCCATACGCAATGAGTGGTTGCCTAAGGATTTCAATGGGCCTCGTAAAGTGCCTAATTACACGGCTGACTTACAGCCGGGGGCTTGGATTGAGAGTTATGAGATGGCTATGGAGCTGTTGGAGGTTAGCGATACTGCAATGGCCAAGTATTTTACCATGATGTTGGATGGAACAGCTCAGACCTGGTTGAAGGGATTGCCACCCAATTCTATCAGCTCATGGGCAGACTTGAAAGCACAGTTCATCCTGAATTTTAAGGACACGTGTAAGCAACCAATGTTGATTGTTGACTTGACCAATTGCAAGCAAGAGGATGGAGAATCTACAACCCATTGGGTGCGCCGGGTCAAGGAGATAATACATTCATATGATAAGATGGATGCCGGCTCAGCAGTGTTGATGTTGGAGAAAAATTGCCGCTTTGAACCTCTGAAGCAGAAGTTGGGGCGGCTTAAATGTGACTGTAATGACATGGGGACGTTGATGGCAGCTCTTGTCAAGTATGCCGATTCTGATACCACCAAGGATGCGGTGTCTGATGAAGAAAAGGCAACAAAGAGAAAGAAGAACGAAAATGGCAAGGGTCACCAGCATAACCCGGCGAATCAAGGAGGTAATAAACGTAAGGCTGATGAGTTTGTTGCTAATACTAATGCACAGGGTGGTAATCAGCGGCGCAAGGGTAGGCAGCCCCCTTGATCGGGCGGCTCAGGCCCCACCCTTGAGCAGTTGTTGAATGAACCTTGTCCAAAACACGGCACCCGGGACAAGCCAGGCACCCACTTGTGGAAGGATTGCACGGTCATGAAGGCATTTAAAAATTCAAATGCATTTGATGGGGGTCACGGCCCAGGCAGCGGCTCAGGTGGAGGCGGTTTTCAGGGCTCGGGCGCCGGTTCAAGCGGAGGAGGTTTTCATGGTCAGGGTTATCCTGGTCACCAAGGAGGATATAATCAGCAACACGGCCAAGGGAATCAGCAGTAGCAGCAATCCGGCTATCAAAGCAACCTGAAGCTGTTGAGTAGCGGACAGTATCATGTCTTTACTACCAGTTTATGCAAGAGGGACCAAAAACTCCACAAGAGGGCCGTCAATGCCGTTGAACCGGCAATTCCATGTTATCTACGTTGGTCAGAGCAGCCTATTGTGTGGAGCAGAGAGGATCACCCGCCCCGGGTTGATAATCCGGGTCACTTGGCGTTGGTGGTAGCACCTCAGGTTGGTGGGTACAAGTTTACTAAGGTACTCATGGATGGAGGTAGCAGCATCAACATCCTCTACTATGAGACGTTCCGCCGGATGGGATTGACAGATAAAAATCTTAAACAATCCAACATTGTTTTACATGGTGTAGTACCTGGTAAATCGGCATACGCAGTTGGTAAGATTGAGCTGGAAGTAGCCTTTGGGGATGAGTATGACTCCAGAGCAGAAAAATTAACCTTTGAAGTGGTTTAGATCAAAAGTCCATATCATGATCTGTTTGGGCGGCCGGCTTATGCCAAGTTCATGGCTCGGCCATGTTACGTATATTTGCAGCTCAAGATGCCAGGTTACAAAGGCACCATTACAGTACATGGGAGCCAGAAGATAGCATTGGAATGTGAAGAAGGTGATGCTGCCTATGCTGAATCTGTCTGTGCAACAGAGGAGTTAAAATCCTACAAGGATCATGTTGACCTGGCGGACAAGACATCATTAAAGAAACCAACAATAGAGCATGAGCCGGAGTTGAAATTCAAATCAGCTGATGACACTAAGATGGTTGACTTTGTACCTGGCGACTCATCCAAGCAGTTCATCATCAGCGCAAACTTGGATCCGAAATAGGAAAGCGCGCTCATCGAGTTCATCCGTGAGAACCGGGACATCTTTGCATGGAAACCTTCAGACATGTCGGGTGTCCCGAGGGAACTTGCTGAGCACACTCTTAATATCGATCCTAAGTTGAAACCGGTCAGACAGTTTCTCTGACGGTTCAATGAAGAAAGGCGCAAGGCCATCGGAGAAGAGGTGGCATGGCTCTTGGCAGCCGGGTTCATTGTGGAGGTCATTCATCCCGAATGGTTAGCTAACCCAGTGCTGGTACTCAAGAAGAACGGGACTTGGCGTATGTGTGTGGATTACACAGATTTGAACAAGGCTTGTCCGGCTGATCCTTTTGCTCTCCCCCGTATTGATCAGATAATTGATGCTACGACGGGTTGCACGCGGTTGAGTTTCTTAGACGCTTATTCCGGCTATCATCAGATTAAGATGGCAGTCAAGGATCAGGAAAAGACAGCTTTTATAACTCCTTTTGGAGCTTTCTGCTATGTGTCTATGCCTTTTGGGCTTAAGAGTGCCCAGGCGACTTACCAGCGGTGTGTGCAGAATTGTCTTCACGGTCAAATTGGGCGCAATGTTCATGCTTATGTGGATGATATAGTGGTGAAATCCAGGGAAGAACAGACCTTGGTCACAGACCTGAAAGAGACTTTTGGTAATCTTCGGGTTTACAAAATGATGCTTAACCCGGCCAAGTGTGTTTTTGGAGTACCAACCGGCAAGCTCTTGGGTTTTCTGGTGTCTAACCGAGGTATTGAGGCTAACCCGGAGAAAATCAAGGCAATTACATCTCTAGCTAAACAAACCTGCCTCAATGATGTTCAGCGACTGGCGGGTCGTGTGGATGCTTTAAAACGGTTCATAAGCCGGTTAGGGGAAAAGGCTATGCCTCTGTTTCAATTGATGAAGAAAATGGATGTTTTTATTTGGAGCGATGCAGCGAACGCTACTTTTGAGGATTTGAAGGCACAACTGGTTGAGCCGCCGGTCCTAGCTGCTCCAGTTGAGAAAGAGCCGCTATTGTTATACGTGGCTACCAACTCACAGGCTGTTAGTGTGGCTATGGTGGTAGAGTGAAAGGAGGCTGGCAAAGAGCATCCGGTTCAGCAGCCGGTTTATTATGTCAGTGAAGTGCTAATAGAATCTAAGCAACGATATCCACATTGGCAGAAGCTTGTTTATGGGGTGTTCATGGCGAGCCGGAAGCTTAAGCATTACTTTCAGGGACATCCAATCACTATGGTTAGCTCTGCTCCTTTGGGAGACATTATTCAAAACAGAGAAGCCACGGGGCGAGTTGCCAAGTGGGGAATTGAGCTTGGGTCTCATGGGCTGAAGTATGTTCCACGTACTGCAATTAAGTCTCAAGCCCTGGTTGACTTCATCAATTACTGGGCAGAGATGCAGATGCCAGAAGAGAAGCCGGATAACACATATTGGACTATTCATTTTGATGGATCCAGGCAATTGGAAGGCTCGGGGGCTGGAGTCGTATTAACTTCCCCACGAGGTGATAAATTTTGTTATGTGTTACGGTGGATGTTCCCATGCACTAACAATGCAGCAGAGTATGAAGCATTGCTCCATGGTCTTCGAGTGGCAAAGGAGATGAGCTTGAGCCGGGTCAGATGTCTTGGTGACTCAGATCTAGTGGCTCAACAGGTATCTGGCAAGTGGGATTCCAAAGTCCCTCTCATGGCGGCTTATCGCCGGGAGGTCGATGCTGTTGCAGGATATTTTAAAGGTTATCAGGTGGAACACATTGACCGTCGATAAAACGAAGCAGCTGATGCCTTAAGCTGGCTGGGTCCCAGCGTAAGCCGGTACCACCCAACACCTTTTTGGATGTTTTGCATAACCCCTCAGTCAAGTTGTCCACAGAAGAAGATTTAGCTGTTCCTGACCCGGAGGCGCAGTTTGTGGCGGCTCTTCATGTCATCCCAGATTGGACGGTGCCGTTCTTGGCTTACATGACCCGGGGAGAGTTTCCAGCGGATGAGACCCTGGCTCGGCAGATAACCCGGCGATCTAAGTCCATGACGATTTCAGATGGAGTTATTTCATCGCAGTGTTTCCGGAGCGTTTCAATGGTGTGTTTACCCCGAAGAAGGTCAAGAGATCCTTCGTGAGATCCATGAAGGAGATTGTGGTCATCACGCCGGGTCAAAATCTTTAGTGGCCAAAGCATTTCATCACGGTTTTTACTAGTTGACGGCTCACGCTGATGCAGAAGATCTGGTCAGTAGATGTGATGGATGTCAAAAATTTGCACGACGAGTGCATGTGCCGGCTCAAGAGCTCCGGATGATTCCAATCACTTGGCCGTTTGCAGTCTGGGGGCTTGACATGGTGGGACCTTTCAAAAGGTCTAAGGATAAAAAGACACATCTTTTGGTGGCTGTTGATAAGTTCACCAAATGGGTTGAGGCGGAGCCTGTGAGTAAGTGTGATGCAGTCACGGCGGTTTAGTTCATGAAAAAAGTAATCTTCTGTTTCAGTTTTCCACACAGTATTACCACAGACAATGGCACTAATCTGTCCCAAGGGGCTATGGAAGAATTTTGTCAGCGAGAGCACATCCGGCTTGATGTTTCTTCTGTAGCTCATCCTCAATCCAATGGTCAAGCTGAGAGAGCCAATCAGGAAATTCTGAAAGGGCTAAAACCCCGGCTTATGGTTCCTTTATAGCGAACATCGGGTTGTTGGGTAGAGGAGTTGCCTTCAGTGTTATGGAGCATCAATACTACCCCCAACAGGTCTACGGGTTACACACCCTTCTTCATGGTTTATGGAGCAGAAGCAGTGTTGCCTAGTGACATCCATCATGACTCGCCCCGTGTGGCGGCTTATGTTGAAGCTAACAATGAAAAGGCCGGACAGGATGCGCTTGAATTGTTGAATTAAGAAAGAGACTTAGCAGCAGCGCGGTCAGCAATTTATCAACAAGACCTGCGTCGTTATCACAGCCGCCGGGTGTCGGTGTCAAAACAGGCGGATCTCGGGTAGGGGGTCCCGAACTGTGCGTCTAGGCGGATGGTAACAGGAGACAAGGGACACGATGTTTTTACCCAGGTTCGGGCCCTCTCGATGGAGGTAAAACCCTACTCCTGCTTGATTAATATTGATGATATGGGTAGTACAAGAGTAGATCTACCACGAGATCAAGGAGGCTAAACCCTAGAAGCTAGCCTATGGTATGATTGTTTGTTCCTATGGACTAAAACCCTCCGGTTTATATAGACACTGGAGAGGGCTAGGGTTACACAGAGTCAGTTACAATGGTAGGAGATCTACATATCTGTACCGCCAAGCTTGCCTTCCACACCAAGGAAAGTCCCTTCCGGACACGGGACGAAGTGTTCAATCTTGTATCTTCATAGTCCAGGAGTCCGGCCGAAGGTATAGTCCGGCTATCCGGACACCCCCTAATCCAGGACTCCCTCAGTAGCTCCCGAACCAGGCTTCAATGACGACGAGTCCGGCGCGCAAATTGTCTTCGGCATTGCAAGGCGGGTTCTCCTCCAAATTCCGTGTACCTGTTGAATAATGTCCGGTTTCTTGTAAATGTAGCGCTCCTTGGCTTCTACGCCCAATAATGGCCGTCTTCCACGTGTCAAACGAATACGAAAAGTCAGGGTGTTTTTACATTTACACCCCTAGCCGCGTGAATGAGCCGCCTATTTAAGGGGACGAGGATTTAGATCCAAACCACACCTTCTCCCCTCCGCGAGTATTCATCAGAGCGTATCCGACAGAGGTCCATTCTATCATGGCCGGCCGCCGCAGCTCCTCCTCTCGCCTTCCAGCCCTCAGCCTGGAGATTGGGAGAGATGCTCCATCCCGCACAGCGAGCTAGTGACGCTCCAGACCAAGGGATTTCTCCCCCGGCCTATATGGTCCCGGTTCGAGCCGGACTTGCCACCTATAATGGCGGAGAGCAAGCGGAGAGCGCCCCCAATCCCTCCAAAGGAGAGCGGGTATGCCTTGTCCCTTACTTAATAAGAGGGCTCGGATTTCCAATTCATCCGTTTCTCCGGGGGCTCCTGGAGTTCTATGGCCTCCAGCTGCACAACCTCACGCCTGCCTCCATATTGCATATCGCGGGCTTCGTAGCCCTTTGCGAGCTGTTTTTGGGCTGCGAGGCTCATTTCGCGCTGTGGAAAAGGCTATTCTGCCTTGTGCCCCGTTCTCAGAAGGGGTCAATATATCAAGTGGGCGGAGCCGAAGTGTGGCGCATCGCCGGGACCGGATATCTATCCGGAACCCCAAAGAAGGCGTCCGAGGACTGGCCTTCGGAATGGTTTTATATAGAGGACGTCCCGCTGCCGGATCCTGTCCGGATCGGCCTCCCTGAGTTCGACAGTGCTCCCCTAAAGAAGCGCCTAAGCTGGCGTCCACGGAGCCCTCAGAGGGAAAGCGACAAGGACGTTCTTTACCTGATGGGCCGGATAAGATTGTTAGCTCATTCCGGACTGACCATGATCGGGGTCATGGCCGCATGCATCATGCGAGGGGTGCAGCCGCTTCAGTATAGAGGCCACCCCATGTGGGACTTCAACGGGGAGGACGAGGCCACCCGCCATGGCCGTAAGGGGCCGGATTCGGCTGCCGCTCTAATAAAGATCTTGTCCGCTTTGTACAAGGGAGAAGAGGAGGAATTTCTCCGCGTTAACCCACAGGGTGGATTTTCTATGTACAATCCCCCAAGTTGGGTAAGTGGACACTTTTACTTGCCCATCCGTTTTATATTCCCATCGTTAAATATTCAGTCTAACAACTTCAACGCAGGAACTGCGCCAGGTTGTTAAAGAAATAAACAGCCCTCCTCCACAACCCGAGGATCCGGGATGGTCCCTCGACCCGGCCTCTCAAGAGGATCCAGACTTATCTGTGGAGCTGATTGATGGGGTGTTTCATCAATTGAGCAAGGACAATGCCTTGGTGGCCATTACGGCCGATTACCCAACGCTATTCCCAGCCTCACAGGTAACTGAGATCAAAGTCCCAACACTTTGAAAAGGGATCTATCCTCGCGTGTTTTCAATTGCCGTATGACAACCATGTTTTGCAGGGGAGGTCCTTGAGACGGGAGGCAGAGCCTGCGGCGACTAGCCAACGAGGGGCGGCAAGGCCCCACGGGCTGAAAAGAACTGCGGTCCGGACTGAGACACCGGCGCAAAGGTATAGCACGCCATCTTATTCCTAGGTGTTATTCCTTCAAGGCGTATTAACACTCGTGCTCTCTTCAAGATGAAGAGACCTTGCCGGACAATAACCGGAGGGGTTGCCAATCGTGCCTCCACCAGCCAGGCTCCAAAGCCCGGTCCGGAAGCGGAGGTGAGCACAAGGCGCTCACCAGACGCTCCTCCGATAGAGGATGCGGACAGGCTGTCTGCCACCAATTCCGAGGTGGAGAGTGCCATTAACCACAGGCGTCGTCGGACAGTTCTTCGTGATGCTTGTTTCTCCCAAGAGGCATTGGATGCCTTCAATTTGGGAGATGCGTACCTCCGTGCCACTCAAAATGGTCTAGCCAGAGCCACGGAGCAATATGTAAAAGACATACGGGTAAGAAAATTTTGGTAATTAGATATATACCAGTAGCCCCCGAGACTTGAAATAGTTAGAATAACTGATTTAAGGATCATTTGTTATGCAGGTTCTTACAGAAAAGAATACCCTACTATCCCAGGAGCTGGAAGATTGCAAAGCCCAACTTGAGGCCGCACTAGCCGCGGCAGGGGAGCCCAAGGGGACTCCCTCTGGTAATATACAGATAAGTATTATGCAAAGTGCGGCGTGGGTGCAAATCTGACAAATGAAATTGCAGATGGCACCGTATTAAATCCGGAAGAGCAACAACTCCTATGCCAGCTGAAGGCTGGTGAGAGCGTGCTGACAAAGGTGAGGCGGGAGAAGAACTATCTCCAAGATGCCAACACCAAGCTGGGCATTGAACTAAAGGATGTTCGTGCCCAGCTGTTGGACTCCGTTAAGGAGAATCAGCGGCTTCGACGCGGCATATTTAGTAAGTGCTTAAACGAACTTTGAAAAAAGAGTTTGGTGAGGAAGTCGACTAAGAGAGTAATGTCTGTAGGTATGCTAGTAGGTCGTCCTGCAGAGGAAATGCCCGGTTCTACGGGTGACCTTCTTCCCGAGCTCCCACAACTACACGAGCGAGTTCGGCAGGTGATGCAAGGCATCGCCCAGGCCTTGTGGCCATCCGTCTCCATGCCCAAAGGCCTTGGAGAGCTTGTAGAGAAGCTGAAGGGAGCGCGGCGGCGCTTCCGATTGTGGAAGATGTCGGCCTGCCATCAACGCGACAGGGAGGCCTGGGCCATGGTGAAGACGCGGTACACGAAGGTTGACCCAAACCACTTGGCCGAGGTCGGGCCCATGGGGCCCGATGGGAAGGAGATCCCTGTGAGCTTAGTATACGGCCAAGTAGAATTGGCCGCAAAGTATTCCCAACAGGACTGTAAACTAGACAGCCTGTTAGATGGTATTGAAGAGGAATACAATCAGTCAGATTGACTATGTAATTTTAATTGACATGTGTAATGCCTTCTAGCCGGATTGTAGATCGTTTGTCATGGCCGACCTTTTCGCTTCAACCTCGGGACCTGACGGTCCGGAGTGTGTCCGAATACCCTCGCGGTTATATAAGAACCGGGGTATGCATGGAGACCAGGCGTAGGGGTCATTAGTGCTTGAACAGACAAGTGCCCAACTAGTTATGTTATATTACATGGTTAGTAAGAAACATCTTCCAGGGAGAATAGTTCCGTTAGGGGTTCCTTTCCCTGGGAGGCATGCCCTAAAGTGCATGTCCATTCTGCGAAAAGAGACGCAGGAAAAACATCTGGGGGCGTATAGATAAATAAGTGAAAAAAAGATCATCTTTAGTTCACCGACCGAATATTCCCTTAAGAACGCTAGCTTTCGGCTTCACCCAGTCTGAGGTACACATCCGGCTGACCCGGCAGTAACAATCGCAGAGGTGCTCCCTTTACCACCTAGCCGAACAATCGGGAACGTAGGGGTAAGCACAGGAGCCAGGCAACCCAGCTTGGCCAAAACTTAAGTCATATCGATGCATATAATGGTGAATAAAAGGTACATGCGGAAGTGTGACACATGTGTTGGGCATGAAGCCCGTATAAATAAGCTTCTGTTTAAAGAAGCCCCCAGGTTTAATGAGCGCGGATAGCGCGTCACTTTATGAGCCTTTAAAGGCTATAAGAGAGAGGGAGGGGAGAAGGAGAGAAATGTAAGACAGAAAGTATATAAAAAATGGACAGAGGAAGGAGACGAACACAGAGTCCGGCGCTAGGCATAGAATCTTCGGAGACGGGCTGCGTTCCATGGGTTCGGCTCGAGTCGGTTATCCGATGCATCTCGCAGGCGGTACGCTCCACCAGTCAGGACTTGGTCAATTATGAAGGGACCTTCCCACTTGGGCTTGAGTTTGTCCTTTTTCTTGTCCGGCAGGCGTAGAACTAATTCGCCAACGTTGTAATTTTTGGCCCGTACTTCTCTGCTTTGGTATCTTCGAGCCTGCTGTTGATAGAATGCGGAACGGGCTTTTGCCACGTCACGCTCTTCCTCCAAGGCGTCCAAACTGTCCTGCCGATCGAGCTCGGCTTCTCTTTCTTCGTACATGCGCACTCGAGGTGAGTCATGAATTATGTCGCAGGGCAAAACTGCCTCTGCGCCGTACACCATGAAGAATGGTGTGTATCCGGTGGTGCGATTCGGCGTGGTCCGCAGCCCCCAGAGTACGGAGTCGAGCTCCTCTACCCAGTGCGTATTAGATTCCTTAAGGGACCGCACTAATCTGGGTTTGATGCCGCTCATGATAAGACCATTTGCACGTTCGACCTGGCCGTTAGTTTGTGGGTGATAGACGGAAGCATAATCGAGCTTGATGCCCATGTTTTTGCACCAGAGTTTTACCTCGTCGGCCGTAAAGTTCGTGCCGTTATCAGTGATGATGCTGTGGGGGACGCCGTAACGGTGTACAACCCCGGATATAAAGTCTATCACCGGTCCGGATTCGGCCGTCTTAACAGGCTTGGCTTCTATCCATTTGGTGAACTTATCCACCATGACCAGTAAGTATTTTTTCTTGTGGGTTCCGCCTTTAAGGGGTCCAACCATGTCAAGCCCCCAGACCGCGAAGGGCCAAGTGATGGGGATAGTTTGGAGGGCGGTGGGTGGCATATGGCTTTGGTTTGCAAAAAGCTGGCAACCGACGCATCGTTGGACTAAGTCCTGGGCGTCTGCCCGGGCCGTCGGCCAATAAAAGCCTGTACGGAAGGCCTTGCTTACAAGGGACCGAGCTGCAGCGTGATGACCGCCGAGTCCGGCATGAATTTCAGCCAGGAGGTTCCGCCCTTCCTCTTCGGAGATGCACCTTTGAAGGACTCCGGTAGTGCTTTTCTTATAAAGCTCTCCCTCATGGACTTTATAGGCTTTAGATCGCCGCACTATGCAGCGTGCCTCATTTTGGTCCTCGGGGAGTTCCTGCCTAGTAAGGTAGGCGAGGAATGGTTCTGTCCACGGGGCGATGACGGCCATTATTACGTGGGCTGAAGGTGTTATTTCATTGGCAGAGCCTCCAATTATGTCAGAGTGTTCGGTGTCGGGCAGTGCGGTTGGGTCCGGGCTGTTATTGCCGGGTTCCCCTTCCCATACTACGGATGGCTTGAACAGCCTTTCCAAGAAGATGTTGGGGGGGACTACATCGCGTTTTGCGCCGATGCGTGCCAGGACATCTGCCGCCTGATTATTTTCCCGGGCTATATGGTGAAATTCGAGCCCTTCGAACCGAGCTGACATTTTTAGGACGGCGTTGCGATAAGCTGCCATTTTTGGATCCTTGGCATCAAAGTCTCCATTTATTTGGGATATTGCGAGGTTCGAGTCCCCGCGCACCTCTAGGCGTTGAATGCCCATGGATACTGCCATCCGGAGACCATGTAAAAGGGCCTCATATTCGGCTGCATTGTTGGAGTCTGTGTACATTATCTGGAGTACGTATTGAACTGTGTCTCCTGTGGGGGACGTCAAAACGACGCCAGCCCCTAGACCGGCCAACATTTTGGAGCCGTCGAAGTGCATGACCCAGTTTGAATATGTGCCGTACTCTTTAGGGAGTTCGGCCTCCGTCCATTCTGCGACGAAGTCGGCCAAAACTTGCGACTTGATAGCTCGCCGTGGCTTGTAAGTTATGTCGAACGGGAGGAGCTCAATGGCCCATTTTGCAATCCGGCCCGTCGCGTCGCGGTTGTTTATAATATCGTTAAGTGGCACTTCCGAGGCTACTGTTATTGAACACTCTTGAAAGTAGTGTCGCAGCTTCCGGGATGCCATAAATACCGCGTACGCAATCTTTTGATAATGCGGGTACCGTGACTTGCACGGAGTAAGGACAGTGGACACATAGTAGACCGGCTTTTGAAGGGGGAATTTGTGTCCGTCCGTTTCTCGTTCGACGACGAGCACTGCGCTTACGACCTGATGGGTTGCTGCAATGTATAATAGCATTGGTTCGCCAATGTTTGGCGCGGCCAGGACTGGGTTTGTTGCCAAGATGGCTTTTATTTCGTCGAGTCCGGCCGTGGCTGCATCCGTCCACTCGAAGTGTTCGGTGCGCCGAAGGAGGCGGTAAAGGGGTAGGGCCTTTTCTCCCAAGCGGGAGATAAAGCGGCTTAGAGCCGCCACGCATCCGGTTAATTTTTGTATTTGTTTGAGGTCCTTCGGGATATCCAATTGTGACAGAGCTCGGATCTTGGCTGGATTTGCTTCAATTCCTCTACCGGATACAATGAAGCCCAAGAGCTTTCCGGCTGGAACGCCGAAAACGCATTTTTCCGGGTTGAGCTTGATGTCGTATGTTCGGAGGTTATCGAATGTTAGCCTCAAGTCGTCTACTAGAGATTCGACATGTCTTGTTTTAACGACCACATCATCTACGTATGCCTCCACTGTTTTGCCGATCTGGTTTGCCAGACATGTCTGAATCATGCGCTGATATGTTGCGCCGGCGTTTTTGAGCCCGAAGGGCATTGTGTTGAAGCAGAATGGGCCGTATGGTGTGATGAATGCCGTTGCGGCTTGGTCTGACTCTGCCATCTTTATTTGATGGTAGCCGGAGTATGCGTCGAGGAAACACAACGAATCGTGTCCTGCGGTAGCGTCGATAATTTGATCGATGCGGGGGAGAGGGAAGGGATCCTTTGGGCAAGCCTTGTTAAGGTCTTTAAAATCAACGCACAGGCGCCAGGATTTGTCCTTCTTTGGTACCATCACCAGGTTTGCTAGCCAGTCCGGGTGTTTTATATCTTTGATGAATCCGGCCTCCAATAGCTTGGCTAGTTCCTCTCCCATGGCCTGTCTCTTAGGTTCGGAAAAACGCCGAAGAGCCTGTTTGACTGGCTTGAATCCTTTTAGGATATTTAAGCTGTGTTCGGCCAGCCTGCGTGGGATTCCTGGCATGTCTGAAGGGTGCCAGGCGAAAATGTCCCAGTTCTCTCGTAGGAACTCTCGCAGTGCGGCGTCTACATCAGGGTTTAACTGTGCCCCGATGGAAGCTGTTTTATTGGGGTCCGTTGGATGGACCTGGAATTTGACTATTTCGTCCGCCGGTTTAAAGGAGGTGGACTTGGATCTTTTGTCGAGTATCACATCGTCCCTATTCACCATGGAGCGCAGCGCAGTCAGTTCCTCAGCCGCTAGGGCTTCGGATAGCGCCTCGAGGGCCAGTGCGGCTGTCTTGTTTTCGGCGCGGAGTGCTATGTCCGGATCACTAGCGAGAGTGATGATTCCGTTAGGCCCGGGCATCTTGAGCTTCATGTACCCGTAATGGGGTATTGCTTGGAAGATTGTAAACGCTTCCCGCCCTAGCAGAGCGTGATATCCGCTACTGAACGGGGCCACTTGGAACGTGACCTCTTCGGACCTGTAATTATCCGGCGTGCCGAACACCACATCTAGTGTGATTTTTCCTGTACAGCGCGCTTCCCGACTGGGGATTATTCCTCTAAAGGTTGTGCTGCTTCGCTCAATGCGGTTCCAGTCTATTTCCATTTTTTGAAGGGTTTCCTCATAAATGAGGTTCAATCCGCTGCCGCCATCCATGAGTACCTTGGTAAGACGAAAGCCGTCCACTATTGGACTGAGGACCAATGCGGCTGGTGCTCGGGCTGTTCGGAATTTAGGTTCATCACTGGCGTTAAAAGTAATAGCCGTGTCACTCCATGGGTTTATTGTTGCTACTTGGTAGACTTCGGCAAGGCTGCGGAGTGTTCTTTTTCGCATATTATTTGATGCGAAAGTCTCGAAGACTGTTAATACCGTACTGGTGTCTCTGGGGTGGCTTTCTGTGGCTTCTGGAATTAGAAGATCTTCGCCAATTTTTGCCACCTGCCGGAGTATCCAACATGCTCTAAGGCTGTGAGTTGGTGTGGCGCCCTCTGCACTGTGAATTTTACAGGGTCCATTAAGCCATCCTTCCAGTACGGTTCCGTGCCCTGTAGAGGGCTTTTGCTTTTTGGTATTGAACCCGGGTGTCTGGCGATGATGCACCCTTTTATTTCGGACTGGGTTTGTATTCAGGGCCGGATTGTCCCAAAATTTTATTTCGGTTTTCCAGGCGCTTTCCATCGCACAGTACTTTCGTACTATGGACGCCAAGTCAGCGAAGCGTGTAATATCACGGCGACTTATGGCGTTGAGGATTCCCTTGTCCGTGCAATTATTGCAGAAGAATGAAATTGCGTCTTCCTCGCGGCAGTCCTTTATCCTGTTCATAACCAGGAGGAATCTGGCCCAGTAATGATGTACTGTTTCTTCGGGCTCTTGCCTAATTTGGGATAGATCGCTTATGTACGGGTGGGTGGGTGGAATCAAATCCGAAACCTCACCCAATCTGAGACCCAGAGGCCAAGGAGTTTCCGAACTCGGAAGTTTGGATTCTTGGATGCTGTCCAATGAATCTAGCCCGTCGCCTGACTTTAAGTTCAGGTCTTGAGTGATGTCCTCCCCTCCGCGGGTATCCGGCTTGGAGGGATCGGGAATCCGGACATAGCTAGTCCTTAAGATAGATGAAGGGTTGCCGCACTGTCCCTCTACCACGGCAACATGATGGGTGACCTGGGGAGAGTTAATCTCTCTCAGATCGGGTTTAGGCCCAATCTGGTCGTAATCCGTAGCGACTCCCAGGGCGGCGATGCGATCCAAGAGCTCGTTTAGGGAAGAGAGCTCCATTGGATCTAGCTGCTCGGCGAATTCCGAGCTGACGTGAAGATTGCTTTCGATGACCCGAGAGGTCATCGTCGCGCAGCAGCCGAACAGGCGGTCATAAGGAAACCACCTAGCCGGAGAGTTTGGCCGACAGCCAAAGCTCCCTTAGCAACGGTGCCGTCTTTAAAGACGGGATGAGGCATCCTTCCTGATGGCGACGGCACAGAGGAACTCTCAATGAAAGCACCAATGTCGGTGTCAAAACCGGCGGATCTCGGGTAGGGGGTCCCGAACTGTGCGTCTAGGCGGATGGTAACAGGAGACCAGGGACACGATGTTTTTACCCAGGTTCGGGCCCTCTCGATGGAGGTAAAACCCTACGTCCTGCTTGATTAATATTGATGATATGGGTAGTACAAGAGTAGATCTACCACGAGATCAAGGAGGCTAAACCCTAGAAGCTAGCCTATGGTATGATTTTTTGTTCCTATGGACTAAAACCCTCTGGTTTATATAGACACCAGAGAGGGCTAGGGTTACACAGAGTCGGTTACAATGGTAGGAGATCTACATATCCGTACCGCCAAGCTTGCCTTCCACGCCAAGGAAAGTCCCTTCCGGACACGGGACGAAGTCTTCAATCTTGTATCTTCATAGTCCAGGAGTCCGGCCGAAGGTATAGTCCGACTATCCGGACACCCCCTAATCCAGGACTCCCTCACCGGGTTAAGTCCAGGACTTTTCAGGAAGGCGACTTGGTGCTCCGGCTCATCCAAGATCTTTCAGATGCACACAAGCTATCCCCAACTTGGGAAGGACCCTTTGTGGCAGTAAAAATTTAAACAATGGGTCCTACTACCTCATTGACGTTCGAGAGCATGCATACTCACATAAGTCGGAAGAGGAGACCCGCCGGCCATGGAACAATGCTCAACTTCGGCCATATTACACCTGAGCCACCGGCTCTCAACATGTACATACGTTCACATTGTATATACTATGATAAGCAATAAAGTAAGACCATCGGTCTCCTTTCTTTTCACAGACTATACATCTTTATTATTTCTTACTTACAACTGACTATTAAGGAGCTGATCATATTTGAATCAAGTTTTACCTTTTTAGTCCGGCTTATGATCGTATCCGAATCTAGCTGCAAATCTCAAGGTCACTTGGGGGCTTCCTGTTCAAACATAGGTCGTATTTGAACCAAAGAGAACATAGTTGTCGTAACCCTCTTGATCGGCTCAAGGCCAAACTCACTTGGGGGCTTCTTGATCGTATCCGAATCATAGCTTAACCCCTCTTGAGTCCGACTTGCATCATATTCGAATCAGGGTCGTTAAAAACCTCTCGAGGTCATTTGGGGGCTTCCTGTTCAAACATAGGTCGTATTCGAACCAAAGAGAACATAGCTGTCGGTACCCTCTTGATCGGCGTAACGCCAAAGCCACTGGGGGCTATATGGTCGTATTCGAACCTTAGCTTAACCCCTTTGGTCTGGTTTATTGAACGTATTTGAATCAGAAACCCCCAGCTTTTTTACAGAGTTAAAATTATGTTTATTATCTGTTGCTTGCTTTTTAGTTTTTGTTGTTTCAATATTACAAATAAGATAGCCTGGTTTTCTTCACCGGCTCGATTATTGATCAACACAGCCACCCGGGTTATTCAAGCCGGTCGCTCAAGGACCCAAAGGTACGAGCTGCTAAGATATCATTGAGTATTCAAGAAGTATTAACTTTTCATACATATTGAATTATCAAATTCACCGCCCGGATTATTAAAACCGACGATCTAAGGATCCACAAGGACAAGTCTTTTTCTTGTATTCACAGAAACAGAATTCAAATATCGCAGAGACAAACATTAAATGGTGCATACATTGACATCTGGAAGCAGATTCACATAGAAATATTTTATGCACGATGGCATAAGCAAACATGCGGTGTTTTAGCAACTAAAGTTATTACAAGGCTTTATAAGCCTATGAAGATGATCACTGTCCCTCCCTTGCCGGTTCACCACCTTCTGTTTGCTGGAAGTTGGATTTTGACCAATCAAAGCCATTCATGGCGACAAATTCGGCTTCGTCGTCAATCAGGCCGACCGGGTCAATTTCCGGAGCAAAGGTATCTTCTCTCACAGGTGGGATCAGGTCTGCTACTTTGTATGAAGGAGTGACCATCTTCTTATTTTCACTATCAAAACCCGGCTGGTACTTGTCAACATTGGTGTCTTCTCCAAGACTAGTCGCCTGAGGCCGGACTTCGCGTACACATGCTATGAAATCATCCTGATCAAACGGAGACCCGTCCTCCTTTACAGTAGGGTAACCTCTTGCTACATCCACCGGGTCTAGGTCTGGCACCCAAGCCTTGGAGCGGCTTAGGGAAGTCAAAGCTTCGGCTCATGTGCAGGAGCGTTTTACTTCTTGGAATCTCGCCGGAAGGATGGACATCTTCTTCAGGACATCGCTAAGCCAGTTGGGTCCTTGATTTGCAGGAGAGATAGCGGCCAGAGCCCGTTATGCACCAATGTACAATTGTTCAACCAAGGTGTATACTGCCTTCAGTTTAATCAACGGGTCTTGGCTCAGATTTTTACTTCGCGGACCTGCATATATTTTCAACAAAGTAAGTTGGCGAGTCATATTCCGGTTTGGCAAAAATTATACAAAAGGTCAACTCAGGCAGCTTACCAAAGATAGCAGCAACCATCTGAGACACTCGGCTCTTCAAACTGTTCAGCTCTGTTGAAATTTCTTTCAGAGCTGTTTCGGCTGGCTCAGCTCGTCGGGTCAGGAGTGTTTTCTCAATTTCCCAAGCCTTCTCCTTGGTAGCAAAGCCGATATTCAAATTTTCCGTTGCAGAAAGGCTCATTTGCAGTTTGGAAGTGGAAGATTTGATTTCAGACTCTTGACTTGCTAGCCGGGTCTTTGCGTCCGATAATTGAGAATTCAATTCAGACAATGCATTCTGTGAAACGTTCAGATAAGTCAAGACTTGGTTTCAAGTTCCAGTACTTACATTCAAGATTCAAGTCCCAAGTACTTTACGAATAAACCACTTGACACTTGGGGGCTAATGTATGCCAAATCAATTTTTTACGACTCTACCAACATATTTGAAGTCCCAAGTCCTTTACAAAGTAACAACACTTGGCACTTGGGGGCTAATGTACGCAGTTCAGCAAGTTTATCAAGGTTAAACCGGAGTGTTAAGTACTTTGCAGATGGTTTTAAATTCTAAAGTACTGATTCATTAATGATCAAAATAAACCGGTCCTTGGGGACTATGAGTGAAGTTTTGTTCTATCGATATCAGGCAAAGATTCAGTGGTAGAAGTCTCGGCTATATTTTATGTCTACAGGTTATTCCATTTCTCTCATAATCTGAAGACTTGGGGGCTGAAGGAATATTGGTAAACCGAAAACAACGTACCTCATACTTCAACTGAAGCTGCTTGACCATATCGATCTCAGATTCATGACTGGACTATACATGACTGAGATAGCTGGATAAGATATCACTGGCATTGAGGCGGTCATAGTTGGCAACATCAAAGCGAACCTTCTGCCTCTCCAATGCTTCTTGCTTTGCTGTGCACCGAGCCAGCACCGTTGGGTTCCCCGGCTCAACAAAGCGCCCCCCAGTAATTTGAACATCTTGAACACGTGGAGACGGCGGGTCGGTTGAGCTTGATGGTCCAGCCATAGAAGGATTTATAGTGGCTTTCTCAAGGGACGGCTCTGGAGGATTTGCTTCATTGACAATAGGCGGGTCTTCTAGGGCGACAGTTAATGGAGAAGGCAGCCTAGCCGGTTCAGACGCTAGTACTAGCGGATCTTCTGCTGGTTTTGCTGCCTTCGCCTTCTTGGATTTAGCCTGACCGCTGAGGAAAAATATTACAGGATAGTCAGCATCAAGATAACAACTGATCAACCCGGAAGAAAAGAGGATTTCTGATTACCCAGGAGCAGTCTTGAAAGCCGGAAATTGTGTTTGTGATGAGTCTCCTGAGGAACGAGACACCTCCTGAAAAGGTAAAAGAAAGGAGTTAAAAGAAATACAAGGAGCAGGATTCATTAAAACAAGTTAAGGACAATAATAAGTAAACCTCGTTCGGGCATTTCCGAGGGGTCTGTTGAAGGACGACAGCCGGTTCATCTTCAATCTCAACTTCACGGCGGCTTTCATGCTGCTGCTTTTTCAAATGAAAGTTGGGATCCGAGTGAGCTAAGGGGTTAGAAAACCTTACTTTACGGATCACTCATCGAACTTTGTGTCTTGGTAAGGGCTCTGAATCAGAGGAAATGATAGTTACCTCTGCTTCCCCGGCTTGACTAGCCCCAGTGTCATCCTGGTAAGGATCGGTGTCAATAAGATTGTTAAAAAAATGGCCAAGGGAATCAAGGGCTACCTCCGAGTCAGATGTGTCATCAAGTTTCATCAAATCTTCAATGGTGGTTTTCTTTTTCTTCTTCGTTCTCCGGGTCGATTTCTTGGCGTTCATGGCGGCAAGTTTCGCCGTCTTGGCAGCTTCGTGATCATATTTCACTTTCCAAAAGTCAGAGTTGGCCTACAAAGACAAGAGGAAGGATCAGTGATAAACAATACGGCTGGACAAAATACAGAGGAAAAAAAGATCAGAATGCCCTTACTTCTGGTACTGGGTTAAATTTACAGAAGGGACTTAACCCAACAACACTGCAGTCTTCATACTTCGCATTCACCAGAACATTTGACACCGCGACAACATCTTCCTCGGTTAGTTGAACCGGGGTATGACGGAGAGAGTCATCTGGGTCTCCACCATATTCATACATCAACTTTGAACGACGGCTTAATGGAATAATCCGCCATGAGATCTAGCAGCGGGTTAGATCGACTCCGGTTAAACCGTTCCCCAACAAACCGTTGATTCTTCTGATAGATGGAAGCAGCTTCTTGCATTCAGCAACGGTAAGTTTATCTAGAAGGGCGAACTTGGTGTCAAGACGATCGGGGCGGTAACCCGGCAGTGGCTTCTCGTTGGCGGGTGAGATGTCCTGACAGTAAAACCAAGTTTGGTTCCAGTCCTTTGGGTGACTTGGTAAAACTATGAGAGGGAAAAACGCACCCTGCCGGCGCTGAATTGAGATGCCTCCAAGTTCTAAGCTAAGGCCATTGGTGCACTCATTCTGCCGGTTCATATAGAACTACTCTCTAAATAGTTCCACAGTCGGTTCTTGCTGAAGATATACCTCACAGAGCACTTGGAAGTTACAAATATTGGATATGGAATTGGGCCCAATATCCTGAGGATGGAGTTTGAAAAAGTGAAGAACTTCTCTGAAATTTTTTGAGCTGGGCAGTGAGAAGCCACGGTTCATGTGATCAGTAAAGACGATCACTTCACCGTCTTTTGGATTGGGTCGTTCTTCTTCTAGGTCAGGAGCATGATAAGACATGATGTTTCTTAAGGGCAGAAATCCAATGAGGAATAACTCTTTCAGATGCTCCTCAGTTATGGTTGAGGGGACCCAATTGCAGATGGTGGGTGTCTTTGACCGCATGATGTACAAGGGACTAGAAAAGGAAAAACAACATGCCGGTTCAATTGACAGTCAAAGGTTGAAGTTGTAAAACAAGTAACGGAGGCTTAACTAAGGGCTAATGACATATAAGGAAAAGAAAGCCGAAGTGATAAGCCGCCATGACTACAGACTTTCTCAGAAAGCAGATCCTGCTAAGTGTTTGTATAAACAAATTTCACTAAATGGTTATTATCATTTTGGATCAAATGGTTGTCCCAAAAAGAAAAAATTCCAGACCTAAAAAGTCCAGTACAGACGAGTTCATCAGCTAACAAAGCGTTTATACAGGAAAAAGGGATCTACTACTATCAAAAAAGAAGGCAAAACAGCTACCGCAGCAGTTCTATATAATCTGATGATCAGAAAGGGGCATCGGGGGTAAAATCTATCGACAATCTGTAATGAGCAGCGATGAACACCGACGAACACCGATGAACTCGAGAAGCTGTAATGCGGATCTGAGGCAGAGAAGGAAAGAGACTTACAGATGCAGAGCTACTGCGGAGGTCCGTTGCATTTCTTTGGACAAGTCAGGTCGATGCAGCAGCCGGAGGTGAGGAAGACGAGGAGATCTGCGGCGGTGGCGGCGGCAGAGCTCGAGCGGCAGCGAGGCAGTGAGAGGAGGAAGACGACCGAAGGGGGAGAATGAAAAAGACCTAAGTTGTACCTATTTATAAGGGAGTGCACGAATAGGCGGGCGCGAGAATCAAGGAGACCCGAACAATGATTATCCAAATAAACGGATGCCTCGATTCTCGGAAGGCATTAAAAAATGAAAGATCCGTTGAAAGATGATGTCATGAAAGTTTTTTGTGTTTTCAGAAGATGACGTCACGGCGGGTTACAGAAGTTTTCAGACAGAGGATGGATTCCACCTAAGTATTGAAGATTGACAAAGAACAAAGTTCAAAGTCAACTAGGGCCTAATGTTGGGGATATTACTACCAGTATGACCCGCCCAGGAGGGGCCGGGTCAGCCCTAATGGCGGGTTACATAAGAAGCCCGATCAACATTCAAGATGATAGTTTGCTAAATGTATAGGAGGCCCAAAGGCCTGGGGCCGGCTTAAGGCCCAGTATTGTAAACCGACGTATGTAAGGAAAGACTTGTAAAGAAGGCATGTAAAGGAAGTCACCAAGACGGACACGATTATGAGTCGGCCGGGACTCTGTAGGCCACCAGGCGTCAACTCATGTATATAAGGGGACGACCTGGTGGCGGCTTAGGGCAAGAAACGACCAGGTCGATAACCAAGCTGGCGAGTTGAGCCTCTTGGAGATAGAAACCTCAGCAGTACCAATACCAAGTAGACGTAGGCTTTTACCTTCATCGTAAGGGGCCGAACTAGTATAAAAACTCTCTCGTGTGTCCTTTATCCTGATTAACCCCTTTAAGCTTCCTAGTGCGATGTCCCTACGACTAAGTCCTTGCTCTAGGACATCTGCCGTGTCAACTCCACGACAATCGGGCCTGCCGAAAGATCACTTTACTCTCCCTCGCATCGACCAGATAGTCGACTCGACTGCAGGGTGCGAGCGTTTGTCCTTTTTGGACGCCTACTCCGGGTACCACCAGATCCGTCTGTACGGACCCGACGAGATAAAAATAGCTTTCATCACCCCATTTGGGTGCTTCTGTTATGTCACTATGACATTCGGTTTGAAAAACACTGGAGCCACATTCATGCGGATGATTCAGAAGTGCCTGCTCACTCAAATCAGTCGGAATGTGGAAGCATACATGGATGACATTATGGTCAAGTCATGTAAAGGTTCCGACCTATTGACTGACCTTGCTGAAACCTTTGCCAACCTCAGAAGGTATGATATCAAGCTTAATCCATCAAAGTGCATGTTTGGAGTTCTGGGGAAAAAAATACTCGGTTTTCTCGTTTCCGAACAAGGGATCGATGCTAACCCAGAGAAAGTGGGTGCTATACTCCGGATGAAATGCCCTATGCGTGTGCATGATGTCCAGAAGCTTACTGGTTGCTTGGCCGCCCTAAGTCGATTCATTTCTCGCCTCGGTGAAAAGGCACTGCCTCTTTACCGACTGATGAAGAAATCAGATAAGTTCGAGTGGACTCCTGAAGCTGACGCAACATTTGCAGAGCTAAAAGCCCTGCTTTCCACCCAGCCTGTGCTTGCTGCCCCAATCAGCAAAGAGCCTTTACTGCTTTATATAGCAGCCACTGGACAAGTCATCAGTACAGTACTTACAGTAAAGCGGGAAGAAGATGGAAAAGCCTATAAAGTTCAGCGCCTAGTTTATTATATTTCTGAAGTTCTGACTCCGTCAAAGCAGAGATATCCGCACTATCAGAATCTCGTTTATGGGATTTACATGACCACGAAGAAGGTTGCACACTATTTCTCTGATCACTCTGTTACAGTCGTCAGCAACGCTCCATTGTCAGAGATTCTGCACAATAGAGATGCAACTGGTCGAGTGGCAAAATGGGCGATTGAACTCCTTCCCTTAGATATCAAGTTTGAGGCAAAGAAGGCTATTAAGTCCCAAGCAATAGCAGATTTCCTCGCCAAGTGGATTGAACAATAACTGCCGGCTCAATTTCACTCGGAGCACTGGACCATGTTCTTTGACGGATCCAAAATGCTAAATGGTTCTGGTGCTGGGGTGGTTCTGGTATCCCCCCGAGGAGACAAGCTCAGATATGTCCTCCAGATTCACTTTGATTCCTCCAATAATGAAGCTGAATATGAAGCACTCCTGTATGGGTTGCGTATGGCCATCTCACTCAGCGTCCGTCGCCTCATGGTCTACGGCAACTCAGATCTGGTAGTCAATCAAGTGATGAAGGAGTGGGACGTCAGAAGCCCAGCCATGACTGGTTACTGCAACGCGGTGAGGAAGCTGGAAAAGAAGTTTGAGGGGTTAGAGCTCCATCACATACCCCGACTGAAAAATCAAGCAACCAATGACTTGGCAAAGATAGGTTCCAAGAGAGAGGCCATTCCCAGCAATGTGTTTTTGGAGCATATTCACACACTGACAGTTCAGGAAGATCCTTTTACTGAAGAGCCCCCACAGCCTAGGAGCGCCATAGATCCGACTAAAGTCGAGGTCCCAGCCGTGGTCGACCTGATCATGGAGGTTCTGGCCATTACTCCCGACTAGACAGTGCCGTA
The DNA here is from genome assembly GCF_018294505.1 of Triticum aestivum. Classification (NCBI taxonomy): domain Eukaryota; kingdom Viridiplantae; phylum Streptophyta; class Magnoliopsida; order Poales; family Poaceae; genus Triticum; species Triticum aestivum. The sequence continues at coordinate 440,666,149 of NC_057809.1, forward strand.
CATTGCGTACATCCTTAGGAAAGAGCTCCCAGAGGACGAGGAAGAGGCTCGACAGATCGTCCATCGATCCAAGGCCTTTACTATGATAAGAGGACAACTGTTCAGGAAAAGCGTGACTGGAGTCGAACAGAAATGCATAATGCCAGAAGAAGGTTGAATGATCCTCAACGACATCCACTCGGGGACCTGTGGTCACCATGCGTCCTCTCGGGCCATCGTGGCTAAAGCATACCAAGCCGGATTCTATTGGCCATGAGCAAATGAAATGGCGAAAGATATAGTCGACAGATGTGAAGGCTGCCAGTTTTACTCTGACATGTCTCACAAGCCAGCGTCAGCCCTGAAGACCATTCCCCTCGTGTGGCCCTTTGCTGTTTGGGGATTGGATATGGTTGGACCACTGAGAACTGGTAGGAGTGGATTCACTCATGTGCTCGTAGCAGTCGACAAGTTTACCAAATGGATCGAAGCTAAACCTATCAAGAACCTTGAAGCCGGCACCGCTGTTAGTTTTATCAGAGAATTGACATTCGGATATGGAGTTCCACACAACATCATCACAGACAACGGGTCGAACTTCGATTCTGATGAGTTTAGAGCTTTCTGCGCTTCTCAAGGCACACGGGTCGACTATGCTTCAGTCGCTCACCCGCAGTCGAACGGACAAGCAGAAAGAGCCAACGGCCTAATTCTCGAAGGATTGAAACCCCGACTGATGCGTGATCTCAAACACGCAGCAGGCGCTTGGGTAGATGAACTTCCGTCAGTTCTGTGGGGATTGAGGACAACTCCCAATCTGTTGACTGGACGAACTCCATTCTTCTTGGTCTATGGAGCCGAAGCTGTTTTGCCAAGTGACCTGCCCCACAATGCACCCCGAGTCGAGCTCTTCTCCGAAGAAGAAGCAGAGCAGGCCCGACAGGATTCAGTCGATATCTTAGAGGAGGAAAGAGAAATGACCTTGATCCGGTCGACCATTTATCAGCAAGACTTGCGTCGATTCCATGCCAGGAACGTGAGGAGCCGAACGTTTCAAGAGGGAGACCTGGTTCTTCGAGTGGATCAACAGAAACCACACAAGCTCGCCCCGGCTTCGGAAGGCCCCTTCATCATCACCAAAGTTATCCACAATGGAGCATACCATCTTTACAGTGTTGAGCATCAGAAAGACGTGCCACGGGCTTGGAATGCGGAGCTGCTCCGCCCCTTTTATACTTAAGCACTCATTCGAAAAAAATGTAATAAGAAGTACATTCGTAATTTGTTCATCAAAGACAAGAGCTTTTCAGTCTTCTCGCATGATTGTTGTTGCTTTTAATTACCTCTAAAATCCCCTAGTGGGTGGGCTTAGCTGCGAATCCGTTCCGCCTAAGTTTGAAAGAAAATCCTACCGAGTGATGGGTAAGCCTCTCACTCGGGAGGCTTAGCCGCGAATCCGTTTCGCCTAAGTTTGTAAAATCCTACCGAGTGGAGAGCAATCCTCCCACTCGGGGGCTTAGCTGCAGTCTAGTACTCACCTAAGTTCTCCCACTCGAAGGCTTAGCTGAAGTCCAGTACTCGCCTATGTTTGTAAAATCCTACCAAGTGGAGAGCAATCCTCCCACTCGGAGGCTTAGCTGCAGTCTAGTACTTGCCTAAGTTCTCGCACTCGGAGGCTTAGCTGCAGTCCAGTACTCGCCTAAGTTTGTAAAATCCTACCGAGTGGAGAGCAATCCTCCCACTCGGGGGCTTAGCTGCAGTCTAGTACTCGCCTAAGTTCTCCCATTCGGAGGCTTAGCTGCAGTCCAGTACTCGCCTAAGTTTGTAGAATCCTACCGAGTGGAGAGCAATCCTCCCACTCGGGGGCTTAGCTGCAGTCTAGTACTCGCCTAAGTTCTCCCACTCTGAGGCTTAGCTGCAGTCCAGTAGTCGCCTAAGTTGGTAAAATCCTACCGAGTGGAGAGCAATCCTCCCACTCGGGGGCTTAGCTGCAGTCTAGTACTCGCCTAAGTTCTCCCATTCGGAGGCTTAGCTGCAGTCCAGTACTCGCCTAACTTTGTAAAATCCTACCGAGTGGAGAGCAATCCTCCCACTTGGGGGCTTAGCTGCAGTCTAGTACTCGCCTAAGTTCTCCCACTCAGAGGCTTACCTGCAGTCTAGTACTCGCCTAAGTTTGTAAAATCCTACCGAGTGGAGAGCAATCCTCCCACTCGGGGGTTTAGCTGCAGTCTAGTACTCGCCTAAGTTCTCCCACTCGGAGGCTTAGCTGCAGTCCAGTACTCACCTAAGTTTGTAAAATCCTACCGAGTGGAGAGCAACCCTCCCACTCGGGGGCTTAGCTGCAGTCCAGTACTCGCCTAAGTTCGGAGCTACGCCGCAAGTACAACGTGCACTCCATCCCTATCCGCAAGGACGACGAGGTGCAGGTCGAATGCAACCTTCTCCTTCGGAGCTATGCCACAAGTACAATGTGCACTCCATCCCTATCCACAAGGACGATGAGGTGCAGGTCGACTGCAACCTTCTCCTTCGGAGCTACACCACAAGTACAACATGCGCTCCATCCCTATCCGCAAGGACGACGAGGTGCAAGTCGACTACAACCTTCTCCTTCGGAGCTACGCCACAAGTACAATGTGTGCTCCATCCCTATCCGCAAGGACGACGAAGCGCAGGTCGACTGGAGTCACCACCTCAGAGCTGCATCTCCAGCGCAAAGACTATTTCGAGCAGAGAACAAAGTCCACTTGAAGGCAAAACGCAAGCATATTCGGAAATAAACCAAATTCCGATAAATCCTAAAGTTCCAAGCAGCAAACCAAAAGTATTCGAGCATCAAGCCCAAAGGAGTTTAACGGTTACAGCAATCACTTGGCATTCCGAGGCAAATTTAAGGCAGATTCAAGTCTCATAAGTTTGTTCACTCGGCAGGAGGAGAACTGGCAGGCTCGACGAATTTGTCCAAGTCGATCAATGTAACGCCCTCGATGCGGCTATAGCTCCCACGTGTCGAGGCACGACTTAGAGACATAACCGCATTGAAAGCAATGTCGCAAGTTAGGCAATCATCACAACATCCCATGCAATACATAATAAAAGGGGAAGGTACATAGTTGGCTTACACTCGCCACGTCACATCAAAGTACATAAATAACATCCATCATACAAACACTCATGGCCCGACTACGGCGCCAAAATAGAAGAGAACCCAACATGCGACAAGGCCCCGAATCAAACCCCAACTGGGCACCACTACTGATCATCAGTAAAAGACACGTAGTAGCGCTGAGAGTCTTCGTCGAACTCCCACTTGAGCTCGTAATCGTCACCTGGAGCGGAATCACCTGGACCTGCATCTGGATTTATAGTATCTGTGAGCCACAGGGACTCAGCAATCTCGCACCCTCGTGATCAAGCCTATTTAAGCTTATAGGAAGGGTAAGGCAAAAACATGTGGAGCTGCAGCAAGCGACTAGCAAGTTTGGTGGCTAACTTATTCGCAAAAGAGAGCGAGAAGAGGAGGCAAAGCACGAGCGAGAAGATAGAGAGCAACCTGCGCAAGCATAACTCCAACACCGTGTCCACTTCCCGGACTCCGCCGAGAAGAGGCCATCACGGCAACACACTCAGTTGATTCATTTTAATTAATTAAGGTTTAAGTTATCTACAACCGGACATTAACAAATTCCCATCTGCCCATAACCACGGGCACGGCTTTCGGAAGTACAATCCCTGCAGGGGAGTCCCAACTTAGCCCATGACAAGCTCTCACGGTTAACGAAGGAATAGACCTCCTCCCAAGACATTCCGATCAGACTTGGTATCTCGGTAACTCAAGACACTTCGACAGGTTAAAACAAGACCAGCAACACTGCCCGAATGTGCCGACAAATCCCGATAGGAGCTGCACATATCTCTTTCTCAGGGCACACTCAGATGAGCCATACGTCGGGTAAGACAGCCCAGAGTTGCCCCTGGTAGCCTCGGACATCGCTCAGTGGGACCAACACTCAGAGGAGCACTGGCCCGGGGGGGTTAAAACAAGATGACCCTAGAGTCTGCAGAACCCAAGGGAAAGAAAAGGGGCTAGGTGGCGAATGCTAAAACCAATGTTGGGCATTGCTGGAAAAGCTTTAATCAAGGCAAAATATCAAGGGGTTCCCATTATGACCCAATCGCATAAGGAACGCAAAATTCGGGAACATAACACCGATACGACGGAAACTAGGGCGGCAAGAGTGGAACAAAACACTAGGCGAGAGGCCGAGCCTTCCACCCTTTACCAAGTATATAGATGCATTAAGATAACATGGCAATATAATGATATCCCAACAAGTAAATAAATGATGTTCCAACAAGGAACGGCCTCCGATCTTCACCTGCAACTAGCAACGCTATAAGAGGGGCTGAGCAAAGTGGTAACATAGCCAATCAACGGTTTGCTAGGACAAGGTGGGTTAGAGGTTTGACATGGCAATTGGGAGGCTGACAAGCAAAAGGTAGGCATCGTAGCATTGGCATAGCAAGAGCGAGCAAACTAGCATAGCAAAGATAGTAGTGATTTCGAGGGTATGATCATCTTGCCTGCACAGTTGTCAGAGTTGACTGGATCCTCACAAGCAAACTCAATGGGCTCCTCGGTAGCGAACTCGTCTCCCGGCTCTACCCAAACAAGACAAACAAGCAACAAGGATACAATCAACCACGTGCAAGAACAAGCAATATGATGAAATGATGATATGCTATGCGGGATGCGATGCGGGATGCAAAATGCAAGATATGACAGGAAAATGCATAAACCTGGCCTCAACTTGGAATTCCAAGGGTGCCACTGGAAAGATGAGATGAAATCGCTTGAAAACGATATAAAGATCATCGGAATCGGAGTTACGGTTTGGAAATGGAAAGCAATTCAAAAACGACACCGGTCTGCGATTTACAGCAAGTAGGCATCTAAATGCAATCAAATGAACATGCTACAGCCACCAAACATGACAACAAAATACATGGCAGGGATGCACACAAGATGCTTAACAAAAGACTAGCACTGAGCCACGGCCAATTCTTCCATTCTGAGGTTCAAACAAGCATGGCAAAAACGCAAATGCAAAACAGATTCCAGACTTAATGAAATTAACACTTGTCTGAAATTTCAGATCACGAAGCCCTCTTCCGAGCAGCAAAACAACATGATACATGACCTGATTAAGACAAGTAAGAACATGGCATGGAGCTACTCAACAAGCTTAACAAAAGACCCAAAGTGACCTGGGGCCAAAACAGTTCACAAAATATACTAACGGGCTCACGAACATAGCAAAAACACAATCAGTTTCCAGACTTAGTGAAAACTGAGACATGCTGAAATATAACTCACGAAGGCATGTAAACGAGCTCGATGCACTCACTATGGTGCAAGTCATGGCAAGGCAAGCATACATCCATTACGAAGGCACAAAATTCTAGCTAGACATGGCAAGAACAATGGCATAGCATGCACGGATCAACTACAATAGCATCGGCAAATTCGCAAACGAGTTGACGATCTGCCCAGATTCACCACGAAGCAAAAGTAGAGCTCGATTGACTCAAGCTAGGGTGCTCCATAATTGAAAACAAAGACATGGATGGATAGAGCATAACATTATTAACAAAACTCCCTTACTGATCATCCTCAAAAGAGGCACGGATCACTAGGAAACAAGCTGAACATATGGCATCATGAACTAAATAATCCCAGACTTAGTGAAAACAACTAAGTCTCTGAAAACAGATTTCTCGGGTGCCTCACTTTGCAAGCTTGCACAAGTCACCACACACATCCTAAAAATGCATGTGTTGCACCTCTGGAAAGAAGAAAAAATCCTTAACAAAACATATGAAGGACTCACAGGCATATCATGCACACAATAATCATGGCAAAAATGACAAAAGTCTAAGATGAACTAGCAGATCTGACAATTAACTCACGAAGCCTTCTTCTAACAGCATTTCGGGCATCAAGATGAGCTCAAATGAAAATGATGCAATGGAACGAAATGATGTACATGTCGAGGCGAACATTTTGATATAGTATATGTCCAAATCGGAGCTACAGATGCAAAGTTACGGGACCTCGAACGGGAGCATATGGAGTAAAAATTATCCGGGACTTAGCAAAAAAACAACCTCTGGATCCAGATCTAGGGTTTCGGGGCACGAGGCCCGAGGCGGCGGCACTGTTCACCGGCAATCGCCGGAGTTGGGGATGAGGCTGGGGCGGCCGGTGGTGGCGGGCGGCGGCCGCGGCGAGGATGGCGGCGTGAGGCGGCGACCGGGGCGGCGGCCCGCGAGACCCGGCCGCGGCGGGGCGCGGCTGCCGGCGAGAGCGGCGCGGCAGCGGGGCGGCGAGGTCCGGCCGGCTCCGGGCGGCCGGAGATGGCGGGGCGGCGGCGCCGGCCACCGGGCGCGAGGACGAGGGGCGGCAGAGGCGCGGGTGCCGAGCGGCGGTGGCTCGGGCTCGCGGGGGCCTCCCGCGGGCTCGGGCGGGCCGGCGGCGGCGGCGGTAGCGCCTGCCACGTGGCGGCTGCGGAGAGGCTGGCGGCGGTGGCGGACGTGTCCGGCCGGCGCGCGGAGGATTTTTCTAGGGTTTCGTGGGGGAGGAGAGATCCGAAATGGAGGGGGTCTATTTATAGGCATAAGTGGAGCTAGGAGAGTCCAAATGAGGTGCGGTTTTCGGCCATGCGGTCGTGATCGAATGCTCTAGGACATGGAGCAGAGTTTGGTGGGTTTTGGACCAAATTGGAGGGGTGTTGGGCTGCAACACACACGAGGCCTTTTCGGTCCCTCGGTTAACCGTTGGAGTATCAAACGAAGTCCAAATGATACGAAACTTGACAAGCGGTCTACCGGTAGTAAACCAAGGCCGCATGACAAGTCTCGGTCCAATCCGGAAATGTTTAATCCCCACACACGAAAGAAAGCTAGAAATGACCACCGGAGAAGAACGAAGCGCCGGAATGCAAAATGGACAACGGGGAAAATGCTCGGATGCATGAGATGAACACGTATGCAAATGCAATGCACATGATGACATGATATGAGATGCATGACAACGAAAACAACACATGGAGACAAAGACCCAAACCCGAGAGATAAATAATTTAACGCCGAAAACGGCAAGAGTTGGAGTACAAATAGGGAAAGTTACATCCGGGGTGTTACAACACTCCACCACTACGAAAAGATCTCATCCCGAGATCTAGGACTGAAAGAACTCCGGGTACTCAGAACGGAGGTGATCCTCGCGTTCCCAGGTAGCTTCACGGTCGGCATGGTGTGACCACTTGACTTCGAGAAATTTGATTGACTTGTTGCGAGTCTTGCGTTCAGTCTCTTCAAGAATAGCAACTGGGTGCTCACGATAAGAGAGATCTTCTTGGAGCTCAATGTCCTCGAAGTTGACTGTGCGGTCAGGAGTCTTGAAGCACTTTCAAAGCTGAGAGACATGGAACACATCATGAACATTTGCAAAGTTTGAAGGAAGCTCGAGTTGATAGGCGAGGTCGCCTCTCTTGCTGACAATCTTAAAAGGTCCCACGTATCTAGGGGCAAGCTTCCCTTTGATACCGAAGCGATGAGTACCTTTCATAGGAGAGACACGGAGGTAAACATGATCTCCGATCTCGAAAGCCAAATCACGGTGCTTACTATCATAGTAGCTCTTCTGGCGGGATTGGGCTGCTTTGAGGTTATCACGAATGACTTTGCACATTTCTTCTGCTTCTGTGATTAAGTCATTACCCAAAAGCTGACGTTCACCGGTTTTAGACCAGTTGAGAGGGGTACGGCACTTCCTGCCATACAGAATTTAAAATGGGGCCTTGCCCGAACTTGCTTGAAAACTGTTATTGTAGGAGAATTCAGCATAAGGAAGACAATCCTCCCACTTCATGCCGAAGGAGATCACACAAGCCCTGAGCATATCTTCAAGAATCCGGTTGACACGCTCGACTTGACCGCTTGTTTGAGGATAGAAAGCAGTGTTGAAGCGGATGTTGGTGCCCATGGCCTTCTGGAAAGAATCCCAAAACTTGGAGGTAAAGATGCTGCCACAGTCTGAAGAGATCACTTGAGGAATACCGTGCAGAGAGACAATGCGAGAGGTATAGAGTTCCGCCAATTGAGCTGCAGTGATCGACTCTTTGATAGGCAGAAAATGAGCCACTTTGGTGAGTTTGTCGATGACAACGAATATACCATCATTGCCATGCTTGGAATTTGGAAACCCAGTCACGAAGTCCATTTCAATGTGGTCAAACTTCCATTCTGGAATGGTAAGAGGTTGGAGGAGACCTGCTGGCCTTTGGTGTTCTGCCTTCACTCTTCTGCGGACATCACATTCATTCACGAATTGAGCGATCTCGCGCTTAATTTGAGTCCACCAATAAGCTTGCTTGAGGTCCTGATACATCTTTGTGCTCCCAGGGTGGATGGAGAGGAGAGAATTGTGAGCCTCGTTCATAATCACTTTACGGAGGTCACCTTTGGAACAACAATACGATCCTCGAAGAAGAGAGTGTCCTTGTCATCAAGGCGGTAGCACTTGTACTTGGACTGACTCTTGGCAATCCCAATCTTCACCTTTTTCACCATAGCATCAAGAAGCTGGGCTTGGCGAATCTGGTCTTCTAAGGTAGGAGAGACTTGAAGGTTGGCAAGGAAACCTTGAGGAACAACTTGCAGATTAAGTTTGCGGAAAGCTTCACAAAGCTCGGGTTGATAAGGCTTGAGAATCAGACTGTTGCAGTAGGCCTTTCTGCTCAAAGCGTCAGCAATCACATTGGCCTTTCCTGGAGTATATTTGATACTCGGATTATACTCTTGAATCATTTCGACCCAACGAGTTTGCCTGAGGTTGAGATTAGGCTGAGTGAAGATGTACTTGAGGCTCTTGTGATCAGTGAAAATGTCCACTTTTCTTCCCAATAGAAGATGTCTCCAAGTCAAAAGAGCATGCACAACTGCCGCCAACTCGAGATCATGAGTGGGGTAGTTCTTCTCATTAGGCTTCAACTGGCGAGATGTATAAGCAACAACTTTCTTCTCTTGCATCAAAACTGCGCCAAGACCTTGGAGAGAGGCATCACAAAAGACCTCGTATGGCTTGGATTCATCAGGCGGAGTTAGAACTAGAGCAGTGATCAATTTCTCTTTCAAAGTGTTGAAAGCAATATCACACTCCGGAGACCAAACGTACTTGACGTGCTTCTGAAGAAGATTAGAGAGAGGATTCGCGATCTTGGAAAAGTTTTAAACGAATCTTCGGCAATAGCTTGCGAGACCGAGAAAACTGCGGAGTTGCTTCACGTTCTGAGGAGGTTCCCAATTCACAATTGCAGACACCTTCTCAGGATTCACGGCAATGCCCTTGGCAGAGATGATATGACCAAGATAAAGAACCTCATCGAGCCAAAATTCACACTTGGAGAACTTGGCATAGAATTGATGTTCCCTGAGCTTATCAAGCACCAAACGCAAATGCTTGGCATGATCTTCCTTGTTCTTGGAGAAAACCAGAATGTCGTCGAGATAGACCAAAACAAAGTCATTGGTGTAGGAGTTGAAGATGAAGTTCATCATGCGAGAGAACGTCGGAGGAGCGTTGGCGAGGCCAAAAGACATGACAGTGTATTCATATGAACCAAAGCTTGTTCTGAATGCTGTCTTGGGAATATCTTCTTCACGAATGCGAATCTGGTGATAACCCATACGGAGATCAAGCTTGGAGAATACTTGGGCACCTTTGAGTTGTTCGAACAGCTCATTGATGTTGGGAACTGGGTATTTGTTCTTGATGGTCTTCTTGTTCACTGGATGGTAATCAACACAAAGTCAGTCCGTTCCATCCTTCTTCTTTACAAAAAGAACACCACAACCCCACGGAGAAGAACTAGGCCGGATGAGACCCATTCTTTCTTGCTCATCGAGTTGCTTCTTCAGCTCCTTCAACTCTTCAGGTCCAAAGCTTGTAAGGATGTTTGCACACAGGTTCTGTGCCAGGCTCAAGTTCAATAACGAATTCAACTGGCCGATGCGGAGGCATTCCTGGGAGCTCTTCTGGAAAGACGTCTTGATATTCGCAAACAACTGGAATTTGAGAGATGGCATCCAATTCACCCTTCTCATTGAGAGAAAACAGACGGATAGTATCATCACGAGCGACAAAGACAATTACATCCTCAGACGAATGAGTCAATTGAATCCGCCTGGCTGCACAATCAAGCTGAGCCTTGTGCTTAGAAAGCCAATCCATCCCGAGAATAAGATCAATATCCGAGTTACGAAGAACCATCGAAGAAGAGAGAAACTTGTAATCGCCCAATGTGATAGAAACATCTGGGGCAATAGCGCTTGCATTCATGAATTTACCCGGAGAAACAACAGATAACTGTCTAGGCAAATCTTGCAAAGGCAACTCATGCTTAGAAACAAATGGCCTCGAAATGAAACAATGCGATGCACCCGTGTCAAAAAGAACTTTAGCAGGAATATCATTAACATGAAGGTTACCCATGATCACATCTCACGAGTCCTCTGCCTAAGCTGCATTCATCAAATTGACCTTGGCGGACTTGGGGTTATGCTTGACCACAGCTGTACTTGCCGATCTGACAGGAGGAGGAGGAAGACGCCTCTGGTTGAAACACTTGTTGGCATAGTGACCCTTCTGTTGGCACTTGTTGCACGTGACCTCAGAAAGCGGACGGTGATACGGAGCACTCGATCTTGGAGCTTGGGACGAAGTCTTGTTCTGAAAGCCAGGGTTGGGTGGGTGGGAAGAACCACTGCCACCTTTGCTCTTCTGCTGATACGGCTGACGGAACGGAGGAGGAGGAAGCCAAAACTTCTGCTGCTTGGCCACTTGAGTAGAGGAAGAAGGAGTAACATCTCTCACTCGCTTCCTTGAAGCATCACACCTCAACTGAGCAGCCTCTTGCTTCAGTGCCATGTTGTAGAACTCATCGTACCTCAAGGGCTCAAAGAGGACAAGAGCGAGCTGAATATCTTCTCTGAGACCACCCCTGAACTGATATATCATGCTCTTCTCATCAGGCACGTCCTGCTTGGCAAAGCGGGCAAGCTTCTGGAACAATTTGTTGTAGTCATAGACAGACGAAGAGCCTTGCTTCAAATTGCGGAATTCCTCACGCTTGCTTTCAACCATGCTCTGCGGAATATGATGAGCTCGGAAATCTCGACGGAAATCATCCCAAGTGATAACACTCCACCTCTGGAGTCCTTGTACTGCTGGAACCATTCTGCAGCTTGATCTTTGAGTTGGAAGGAAGCGAACTTGACAAAGTCCTCAGGCCTGACGTTACTGCACTCGAAATGCTTACACAGATCCACAAGCCAATCGTTAGCATCGGTTGCCTCAACACAATTGCTGAAAGTCTTTGGCCCGTTAGCAAGGAACTGGTTGAGTGTAGCAAAGTGACTCTGATTGTTGCCTTGATTCCCTTGACTGCCTTGATTGCGCTCTTGGAGAATTTGCATGATCAGCTGTGTGTTTGCATTGGTTGCGGCCATCACAGCTTGCCATGCCTCTGGAGGAGGTGGAGGCGGTGGCGGATCAGGATTCGGAGTCGTGCGCGTTGGAGGAGCCTGAAGAGGTTGATCACCATTAGCACATTGACAGATAAATATTGAAGTTGAATCCAACGGAATGAAAAATTGCAACATATAGTCTTCACATTCGAACAAAATGAACGAATGCATTCCTCTTCAAATGGTCACATATCCATAAATTGAGAAGCCACGTAGAATTAAGGTAGAGAAATAAATCAACAAGGTACGGATCAAGAACGAATAATCGGTAAGAAATCCCAATCTCAAACCAATATCCGTGGAAGAAGAACTAGAGCTACTAGAATTCCCACCTATGAAACTCCCGAACCTTTCCGGTTATGCAATCAGGTGTTGGGGATACAGGGGAAGCATAATATCTCACCCAAACTAGCAAATCCTACATCCAGCTGTATCCATCCTTCAACACATAACCAAGAAACCTTCGGAAACCATCTACCTCAACCTTCGAAAAGCATCCGTTATACAAATTACGGCGATACTCCCGAACTCCCGCCCCAGTACTGGGTGGTGTCGAGGTTATCTCACCAATGAACTGCATAAAAGAGATTTTCGATGTCGGCGAACATATCTCAAGTATTCCAGAATTGCAATGATAAAATTATGATGACAACACCTCAGAGCTCAACTCCCCGGGACACTTCCACTAAAACCCCTGACAGGAGGCACCAAGACAGTATTCTCATCATAAGCCATCGGAACGATTCCAAGATACTCGCGTGATCCTAAAAAAAATTTAGTGAAATTTGAGAAGAGAAGAGTCAAAAACTCTACGTCAGGATGCCTTACCAGAGCGATGAGGAGACTGGGAAGTAAAAAGAATTCCTAAGCTCTTCGATATATAATTCCTAAAGACTCAAAACATATTTCTAGACACAACTCGGCTGCTAAAAACGATCAAGCAATGGGGCTCCTAAGGTCGGGGAAGGCTCTGATTACCAACTTGTAACGCCCTCGATGCAGCTATAGCTCCCACGTGTCGAGGCACGACTTAGAGACATAACCGCATTGAAAGCAATGTCGCAAGTTAGGCAATCATCACAACATCCCATGCAATACATAATAAAAGGGGAAGGTACATAGTTGGCTTACACTCGCCACGTCACATCAAAGTACATAAATAACATCCATCATACAAACACTCATGGCCTAACTATGGCGCCAAAATAGAAGAAAACCAACATGCGACAAGGCCCCGAATCAAACCCCAACTGGTCACCACTACTGATCATCAGGAAAAGACACGTAGTAGCGCTGAGAGTCTTCGTCGAACTCCCACTTGAGCTCGTAATAATCACCTGGAGCGGAATCACCTGGACCTGCATCTGGATTTATAGTATCTGTGAGCCATAGGGACTCAGCAATCTCGCACCCTCGCGATCGAGACTATTTAAGCTTATAGGAAAGGTAAGGCAAAAACATGTGGAGCTGCAGCAAGCGACTAGCAAGTTTGGTGGCTAACTTATTCGCAAAAGAGAGCGAGAAGAGGAGGCAAAGCTCGAGCGAGAAGATAGAGAGCAACCTGCGCAAGCATAACTCCAACACCGTGTCCACTTCCTGGACTCCGTCGAGAAGAGGCCATCACGGCAACACACTCAGTTGATTCATTTTAATTAATTAAGGTTTAATTTATCTACAACCGGACATTAACAAATTCCCATCTGCCCATAACCGCGGGCACGGCTTTCGAAAGTTCAATCCCTGCAGGGGAGTCCCAACTTAGCCCATGACAAGCTCCCACGGTCGACGAAGGAATAGACCTCCTCCCAAGACATTCCGATCAGACTCGGTATCTCGGTAACTCAAGACACTTCGACAGGTTAAAACAAGACCAGCAACACCGCCCGAATGTGCCGACAAATCTTGATAGGAGCTGCACATATCTCTTTCTCAGGGCACACTCAGATGAGCCAGACGTCGGGTAAGACAGCCCAGAGTTGCCCCTGGTAGCCTCGGACATTGCTCAGTGGGACCAACACTCAGAGGAGCACTGGCCCGGGGGGGTTAAAATAAGATGACCCTGGAGTCTGCAGAACCCAAGGGAAAGAAAAGGGGCTAGGTGGCGAATGGTAAAACCAATGTTGGGCATTGCTGGAAAAGCTTTAATCAAGGCGAAATATCAAGGGGTTCCCATTATGACCCAACCGCATAAGGAACGCAAAATCCGGGAACATAACACCGATACGACGGAAACTAGGGCGGCAAGAGTGGAACAAAACACTAGGCGAGAGGCCGAGCCTTCCACCCTTTACCAAGTATATAGATGCATTAAGATAACATGGCAATATAATGATATCCCAACAAGTAAATAAATGATGTTCCAACAAGGAACGGCCTCCGATCTTCACCTGCAACTAGCAACGCTATAAGAGGGGCTGAGCAAAGTGGTAACATAGCCAATCAACGGTTTGCTAGGACAAGGTGGGTTAGAGGTTTGACATGGCAATTGGGAGGCTGACAAGCAAAAGGTAGGCATCGTAGCATTGGCATAGCAAGAGCGAGCAAACTAGCATAGCAAAGATAGTAGTGATTTCGAGGGTATGATCATCTTGCCTGCACAGTTGTCAGAGTTGACTGGATCCTCACAAGCAAACTCAATGGGCTCCTCGGTAGCGAACTCGTCTCCCGGCTCTACCCAAACAAGACAAACAAGCAACAAGGATACAATCAACCACGTGCAAGAACAAGCAATATGATGAAATGATGATATGCTATGCGGGATGCGATGCGGGATGCAAAATGCAAGATATGACAGGAAAATGCATAAACCTGGCCTCAACTTGGACTTCCAAGGGTGCCACTGGAAAGATGAGATGAAATCGCTTGAAAACGATATAAAGATCATCGGAATCGGAGTTACGGTTTGGAAATGGCTAGCGTTTCAAAAACGACACCGGTCTGCAATTTACAGCAAGTAGGCATCTAAATGCAATGAAATGAACATGCTACAGCCACCAAACATGACAACAAAATACATGGCAGGGATGCACACAAGATGCTTAATAAAAGACTAGCATTGAGCCACGGCCAATTCTTCCATTATGAGGTTCAAACAAGCATGGCAAAAACGCAAATGCAAAACCGATTCCAGACTTGGTGAAATTAACACTTGTCTGAAATTTCAGATCACGAAGCCCTCTTCAGAGCAGCAAACCAACATGATACATGACCTGATTAAGACAAGTAAGAACATGGCATGGAGCTAATCAACAAGCTTAACAAAAGACCCAAAGTGAACTGGGGCCAAAAGGGTTCACAAAATATACTAACGGGCTCACGAACATAGCAAAAACACAATCAGTTTTCAGACTTAGTGAAAACTGAGACATGCTGAAATATAACTCATGAAGGCATGTAAACGAGCTCGATGCACTCACTACGGTAGAATTAATGGCAAGGCAAGCATACATCCATTAAGAATGCACAAAATTCTAGCTAGACATGGCAAGAACAATGGCATAGCATGCACGGATCAACTACAATAGCATCGGCAAAATCGCAAACGAGTTGACGATCTGCCCAGATTCACCACGAAGCAAAAGTAGAGCTCGATTGACTCAAGCTATGTTGCTCCATAATTGTAAACAAAGACATGGATGGATAGAGCATAACATGATTAACAAAACTCCGTTACTGATCATCCTCAAAAGAGGCACGGATCACTAGGAAACAAGCTAAACATATGGCATCATGAACTAAATAATCCCAGACTTAGTGAAAACAACTAAGTCTCTGAAAACAGATTTCCCGGGTGCCTCACTTTGCAAGCTTGCACAAGTCACCACACACATCCTAAAAATTCATGGGTTGCACCTCTTGAAAGAAGACAAAATCCTTAACAAAACATATGAAGGACTCATAGGCATATCATGCACACAATAATCATGGCAAAAATGACAAAAGTCTAAGATGAACTAGCAGATCTGACAATTAACTCACGAAGCCTCCTTCTAACAGAATTTAGGGCATCAAGATGAGCTCAAATGAAAATGATGCAATGGAATGAAATGATGTACTCGTTGAGGCGAACATTTTGATATACTATATGTCCAAATCGGAGCTACGAATGCAAAGTTATTGGACCTCGAACAAGAGCATATGGAGTAAAAAATATCCGGGACTTCGCAAAAAAACAACCTCTGGATCCAGATCCAGGGTTTCGGGGCACCCGGCCCGAGGCGGCGGCACTGTTCACCGGCGATCGCCGGAGTTGGGGACGAGGCCGGGGCAGCCGGTGGTGGCGGGCGGCGGCCGCGGCGAGGATGGCGGCGTGAGGCGGCGACTGGGGCGGCGGCGGCGAGGCCCGGCCGCGGCGGGGCGCGGCTGCCGGCGGGAGCGGCGCGGCAGCGGGGCGGCAAGGTCCGGCCGGCTCCGGGCGGCCGGAGATGGCGGGGCGGCGGCACCGGCCACCGGGCGCGAGGACGAGGGGCGGCGGAGGCGCGGGTGCCGGGCGGCGGTGGCTCGGGCTCGCGGGGGCCTCCCGCGGGCTCGGGCGGGCCGCCGGCGACGGCGGTGGCGCCTGCCACGTGGCGGCTGCGGAGAGGCTGGCGGCGGCGGCGGACGTGTCCGGCCAGCGCGCGGAGGATTTTTCTAGGGTTTCGTGGGGGAGGAGAGATCCGAAATGGAGGGGGTCTATTTATAGGCATAAGTGGAGCTAGGAGAGTGCAAATGAGGTGCGGTTTTCGGCCATGCGATCATGATCAAACGCTCTAGGACATGGAACAGAGTTTGGTGGGTTTTGGGCCAAATTGGAGGGGTGTTGTGCTGCAACACACACGAGGCCTTTTCGGTCCCTCGGTTAACCGTTGGACTATCAAACGAAGTCCAAATGATACAAAACTTGACAGTCGTCTACCGGTAGTAAACTAAGCCCGCATGACAAGTTTCGGTCCAATCCGGAATTGTTTAATCCCCACACACGAAAGAAAGCTAGAAATGACCACCGGAGAAGAACGAAGCGCCGGAATGCAAAATGGACAGCGGGGAAAATGCTCGGATGCATGAGATGAACACGTATGCAAATGCAATGCACATGATGACATGATATGAGATGCATGACAATGAAAACAACACATGGAGACAAAGACCCGAACCCGAGAGATAAATATAACTTAATGCCGGAAACGGCAAGAGTTGGAGTACAAATAGGGAAAGTTACATCCGGGGTGTTACAATCCCATCCGCGATCCGAGTGGCAGCAGTGATGAAAGTCTCCATGAAGGACTGGAAGTCATGCTTTTTGGTGTTAGCGACCTTGATCGCCGCCAGCTTGGCTTCACGAGCTTCCTTGCAGTGGACTCGCACCAAGGACAGTGCCACGTCAGCACCACACCGGGCAGAGGACTTCTTCCATTCTTACACTCGGTCAGAGATCTCATTGACTTGAGCCATCAGGGATTCTAGGTCATTTTGAAGCGTCGCCCTTGGCCAGAGCAATGAGTCAACTCGTGAGACTGCTTCCTTTAGACGCACGATGTAGCTTGTGACGCCGGTGACACGAGACTCCAGTCGGAGCATGTTCATTGCAGTTTTGTTGCAAACTGGAGAGGCGATAGGGTCCAAACCCGTATCGACCTTTCCAGTTTCCTCGTCAAAGTCATGGCAGAATTCTGTAGTCAAAAAATTAGTGAGTCGACTAGACAGGGTTCGTTTGCAAGCATCAACACAATCGGGTTGAAAGGAGTACCTTCCAGCATCAGATAGAGCTTCTTGGCGAGAGTTCTCAGATAAGCTTCCGTGTCATTCCTCTTGTGGACCGCAGACTCCAGCTTTTCATTCAGGACAATTTTATCCTTCTTCAGACGACTCACTTCTCGGTTGGACTCATTGAGGCAGGACTTCAGTTTGCTCACCTCCCCTTCCAGCGCTCCGACTGAAGCCTGCTTCTGGTCTGCAAGGGCAGTTTTATCTTGGGCTTCTTTCTGCGTGGCGGCGAGGTCTGAGTCCTTCTTCTCCAGAGCCAACTTCATTTTCTCTGCAAAAGAATCAATCGAATGAAACAAGAGATCGAAGAAATATATTGAAAGACAGTCGACAGGCAGTTACCTTCCATACCAGCAGCTTCATCTTGAGCTTTCTTCAGATTCTGTTGGGCCAATTCCAAGTCGAGGTTGAGTTGCCTCTGCTTCTCCTCAAGTTCAGCAAACTTGGAAATGAGAGTACAAGACTTCTGCAGAAGGAAAAAGACGTGTCAATCCAGAAGATCAAAGGTTGTTTACTTCCGAGTGGATAAAACCTAAAGAGGTCACTTAAGACCCCAGCCGACTGCACGCAGTCGACTATGGTCTCGGGGACTACACCCAGCGGGTGCACTTGGCGTGCCCCCGCTGATCCATACCCCACTCGACCGGTCCGCCCGGGTCGAGTAAAAAAACTATTCAGACCCCGACCGACTACCAGCAGTCGATCGTGGTTCGACCGGTCCGCGCGGGTCGAGTGGAAGAAAAGAAAGGAAAAAAGAACTCAGACCCCAGTCGACTGCCAGCAGTCGACTACAGTCTCGGGGACTACACCCAGTGGGTGCACTTAGCATGCCCCCATCGGTTCAGATCCTACTCGCCCAGACCGAGTGGAAGAGCGCAAACACCAAAGACAACAATACACCCAGCGGGTGTATACATTAGACACAAACAACAGGAGATTGTATAGAAGAAAAAAATTCGGGTAGCATATCCTGATATAACAAGATCAGTTGAAAGTTTACTTACCTGGACATTGGCCCAGAGAGTAGCACTGGCGTCGTAGCGGCCTGGCTATTCTCGTGCACCGTCTTCATCCGCTCCATCATCACGTTAGCCTGACAGATGGCTTCCGCAGCCGCATCCGACTAGTTTTCTGGGACAGGGTAGCTGGTGAAGAAGAGGGCAGACGACCCAGGTGCAGCAGCTTGGACCTTCGAGGCGTGAGATGGGACGACTGAAGGAATCACCGGTACAGTCGACGGTGCGGGGCGCTCACTCGACAAGGGTACAGTGAAGGTTACAGAGGCCCCGCTAGCGTCTTCAGATTGATGGACGTTTGGTGTTGCCGTTGGTCCCTGCTGAGACGCCTTACCAGCCGCCACCTTTTTATTCTTCCTAGGCCTAGGAGCCACATCTTCATCGTCATCTGGGAGATCGATGACGTTGGGTGGAGCTGCGGAGAAGATCAGTCGACCCCAAAGTGAACCGCTAGAATTCAATCGACCGAGTGGTCAAGAGCAAGATCATAAGAGTTTTTACCTGGGTTGGAGGTGATCGCATCTTCCATCTCCTCGTCTCGGTACTGGTAAGAAGAGGTTCCTGATGTAGCAGCACTGCAAAGGCCCGCACCTAGTCGGTTACGTTCTGTTTCTCGAGTCGACGAAAAGAACAAGTCAGATGATTACCCGGAGATGGTAGGGACGGTCACTTTGATCCTGGGCAAAGCCTTTGGCAGTTTGGAGGAGGTGGATTTCGGTGCTTTTGGCGCTGGAGGTGGCACAACCTTGGGCTGCTTCGAAGACTTCTCAATCGGCGCTGGGGAAGATGTCCGGGGCGCTTTGAAGACTACCCAGTCGGCGCAGTCGCCAGGTCCGGGGTGCTCGCCGGGTCGTGAGCGTGCTTGGATCTCTTCTCTCTGCGAGGAGGCGAGTCGGCCTCTTCGTCATCAGTTGAGTCGTCGATCTCCTCGTCCTCCTCGGCATCCAAGTGCCACTCGCCGCTCTCGCCCCCGCTCGCTCCTTCCTCGATGTCTTTCCCCTGCACTCCATTGGGCATCGAGTACATGTCAACGAGGGCCTGAAAGGACAATGATGGAAAGAAATTCATTCGACCATCAACAAGGTGTCACACAAAGAATCAAGAAGGTACTCGACAAAGCAGAGTCATACATGTTCCGCTGGTGCGAGTGGTTGAATGGAATCACCCTCCTAGACCCCCGGGGATTGTCTTTGTTGCTGGTGATTCCCTTCAGCCACTTCTCCAAGGTGTCTTCGCTTACGTCCTCCGGGTGGATCCGAGTGGAGTCCTAAATCCCCGAGTACATCCACATCGGATGGTCACAGGCCTGAAGCAGTTGGATGCGTCGACTGAGAAAGACTCCAGCGGGTCCATCCCAGTCACCCCAACGCGGACAAGTTGGATGACCCGCTCGACCAACACCTTGACCTGCGCCTTCTCTTCTAGGACCACCTTCAAGGAGGAGGGCTTCTCCACTCGAGCTAGGGAAAAGGGAGGAAGTCCAGTCGACTGGCCCCGAGTCGGTTGGTCCTTACAGTAAAATCAAGTCGACTGCCAGCCCTGGACTGAGTCAGGAAGGATCATCGCTAGGAAGGTGCTCTTGTTCCTCATCTGGATCCCCAGACCCCCCGCACATCTAAATCATGTGCATCCTCTCATCACTCGGATTGGTCTTTTTGACCGACTGGGAGTGGCAGGTGAAGATGTGTTTGAAGAGACCCTAGTGCGGTCGACAGCCCAAGAAATTTTCACACATTGACACAAAGGCAGCCAGATAAACTATGGTGTTTGGAGTGAAGTGGTGAAGTTGAGCCCCGAAGAAGTTCAAAAAGCCACAAAAGAAAGGATGGGGAAGCAGAGAAAATCCGCGATCGACGTGGGTAGCGAGGAGAACGCACTCACCCTCCAGCGGTTGTGGCTCGGTCTCGTTCCCCGTGAGCCGCGCCAATTTGTGGGGGATCAGTCCCCCCTCCACCAGGTCGTCAAGGTCGTCCTGGCTGATCGTCGAGTGGATCCAACCGCCCTGGATCCAGCCCGGCGGCAGGCCGGATCTTGACGAGCATCCGCCCCGACTGGTCCTCTTGCCCTTTGCCTTCGCGGTCGCCTTCTTCACGCACTCCAGCGCCACCGTCTTCTCTTTTCCCATGGCGGCGGATCGAGTTCGAGCGAGGTTTCGACGCAGAGAGTGGAAGCGTGCGCGGCGGAGAGGTCTGAGGAAGAAGAAAGAGAATGGGAGCGCGCGGTGCGAAGACCCGGTCCGATACCTTTTATAAGGTCATTCCCGGAGTGACTGACTGGTAGGCCCAGACGATCTAAACAAATCCCGCAACAGTCGCGCACGCAATATGTGGCAAAAAAGGTGGCGCGGAGATCGAGGCGACCTGCCTAATCCGTCCCGATTACCACGGCCTCACCCGTCCGGCGCGCTTCCCAAAATTCGAATCCCATGAAATCCACGGAGAGCAGAGCAGCTTGTCAAACTAAAAACATCCTCCGCATTATCATTTGGAATTCTACCATGAAAATTCACTCGACAAAAACCAAGAATGGACCAAGGCGACTGAAAAAGAAGTTGACGTTGTCTCCTCAGTTCATGGCTCCAGAACAAGTTTTACTCACAACACGAAGAATGAGTCGGAAGAGTTCTCAACTACTTCCCCACTCAAACCCTGATCCATTCGGGGGCTAATGACGAAGTTATGTACCTAGGGTAGGGTCATGGATCTGTCCAAGATACCCTCCCCAAGGACATCTCTAAAAGAACCAGAAGCAGTCGAAGAGAAATCATCATCCACTCGACCCAAAAGCTATGTTCCACTCGACAGCCTTGAAGACACTCGACCATACGAACAACCACTCGACCACCAGAAGATGTGAAGCCACTCACTCCGCAACGGTCAGGATTTAAGTCATAGCTTTAATAATCATTTATAGCACTTTACTTCGGACATTACCAGTAACGCTCCTCCTTTATGAACATTGAACCTTGTATAACGGAGGGGACCTGGGGTCCTGGCGCACTCTATATAAGCCACCCCCCTCCTCTGGGACAAGGGTTCGCACCCCCTGTAACTCACACGCATATATCCAGTCGACCACCTCCGGGCTCCGAGACGTAGGGCTGTTACTTCCTCTGAGAAGGGCCTGAACTCGTAAAACTCGCGTGTACAACTCCTACATAGCTAGGATCTTGCCTCTACATTCCTACCCCCCATTCTATTGTCAGACTTAGAACCATGACAGCGGGCGCTGGCGAAGGGCGGCGCGGGTCGGTCGGGCGGCGGGAAAGCGACCGGGCGGCGCGGGGCGGCGGATGGGCCTCGGGGGCCTGCCCTGGGCTCGGCGGGCCAGCGGCGATGTGGGCGCCGATGCGCCACGTGGCGGCTGCTGGTTGGGCGCGGGCGGCGGTGGCGACGTGTCCAGCACGGACCGGACGTGTCCGGCGCGTGGAGGGGAACAGGGCTAGGGTTAGGGTTGGAGTGGATCCGGGATTTTCAGGGGAGATGCCTTTTTATACATAGAAGGAGCTAGGAGGCTCCAAATTGAGCACGGTTTTCGGCCACGCGATCGTGATCGAACGACCGAGATGATGGAGGGGTTTAGCTAGGTTTTAGGCCAGTTTGGAGAGGTGTTGGGCTGCAACACACATGAGGCCTTTATGGTTCCTCGGTTAACCATTGGAGTATCAAACGAAGTCCAAATGGCACGAAACTTGACAGGCGGTCTACCGGTAGTAAACCAAGGCCGCTTGGCAAGTCTCGGTCCAATCCGAGAACGTTTAACACCCGCACACGAAAAGAGGTAAAAGGGGACACCGGAGGACATAGGAGCACCGGAATGCAGAACAGACAACGGGGAAAATGCTCAGATGCATGAGACGAACACGTATGCAAATGCGATGCACATGGTGACATGATATGAGATGCATGACAAGGACAAAAACAAAACGAAGGCAAAACCCAACAACGAGGAAATATCATAACTTAGTGCTGGAAATGGCAAGAGTTGGAATACAAATGTGGTATGTTACATATGGGGCGTTACAACACTCCACCACTACGAAAGGATCTCATCCCGAGATCTAGGACTGGAAAAACTCCGGATATTCGGAACGGAGGTGGTACTCGCGTTCCCAGGTGGCTTCATGGTCGAAATGATGTGACCACTTCACTTTCAGGAATTTGATAGAGTTGTTGCGAGTCTTGCGCTCAGTTTCTTCAAGAAAAGCAACTGGATGCTCATGATAAGACAGGTCTTCTTGGAGATCAATCCCTTCGAAGTTGATGGTGCGGTCAGGAGTCTTGAAACACTTGTGAAGCTGAGACATGTGAAACACGTCGTGCACATTTGCGAAGTTGGGTGGAAGCTCAAGTTGATAGGCGAGATCGCCTCATTTGCCAATGATCTTGAAAGGACCCACGTATCTAGGGGAAAGCTTCCCTTTGATACGGAAGCGACGAGTACCTTTCATTGGAGAGACGCGGAGGTAGACATGGTCTCCGATCTCGAAAGCCAAGTCACGATGCTTGCTATCATAGTAACTCTTCTGGCGCGATTGCGCGGCTTTGAGGTTTTCATGAATGACTTTGCACATTTCTTCAGCCTCTGTGATCAAGTCATTTCCAAGAAGTTGGCGTTCACCAGTCTCTGACCAATTAAGAGGAGTACGGCACTTTCTGCCATAGAGAATCTCGAATGGGGCCTTGCCCGAACTCGCTTGGAAGCTGTTGTTGTAGGAGAACTCGGCATATGGGAGACAATCTTCCCACTTCATACCGAAAGAAATGACACATGCCCTGAGCATATCTTCAAGAATTTGATTGACTCGCTCAACTTGGCCACTGGTTTGAGGATATAAAGCTGTGCTAAAGGGAATGTTGGTGCCCATGGCCTTCTAAAAGGAATCCCAGAACTTAGAGGTGAAGATGCTACCACGATTTGAAGATATCAACTGCGGAATGCCGTGCAGAGAGACAATCCTGGAGGTATATAGCTCTGTCAGCTGAGCTGCTGTGATAGATTCTTTGATAGGGAGAAAATGAGCCACTTTGGTGAGCTTGTCGATGACAACAAAGATAACATCATTGCCACGCTTGGACTTGGGAAATCTAGTCATGAAGTCCATCTCAATATGGTTAAACTTCCATTCTGGAATGGCAAGAGGTTGGAGGAGACCAGCTGGTCGTTGGTGTTCTGCTTTCACTCTTCTGCAGACATCACATTCATTCACGAACTGAGCAATCTCGCGCTTCATTCGAGTCCACCAATACGACTGCTTGAGGTCATGATACATCTTTGTACTACCAGGGTGAATAGAGAGGAGTGAATTGTGAGCCTCATTCATAATGACTTTACGAAGGTCACCCTTAGGCACCACAATGCGATCCTCGAAGAATAGATTATCCTTGTCATCAAGACGATAGCACTTGTACTTGTGTTGACTCTTGGCAATCCCAATCTTCACCTTCTTCACCATAGCATCAAGAAGTTGAGCCTTATGAATCTGATCATCCAAAGTAGGAGAGACTTGGAGGTTGGCAAGGAATCCTTGAGGAACAAATTGGAGATTAAGTTTGCGGAAAGCTTCACAAAGCTCTGGTTGGTAGGGCTTGAGAATCAAACTGTTGTAGTAAGCCTTCCTGCTCAATGCGTCAGCAATAACATTGGCCTTGCCTGGAGTGTATTCAATACTTGGATTATACTCTTGAATCATTTCAACCCTACGAGTCTGCCTGAGGTTGAGGTTGGGCTGAGTGAAGATGTACTTGAGACTCTTATGACCGGTGAAGATGTCCACTTTCCTTCCCAACAAGAGATGTCTCCATGTTAAAAGAGCATGAACAACTGCCGCCAACTTGAGGTCATGAGGGGGGTAGTTCTTTTCATTGGGCTTCAACTGGCAAGAGGTATAGGACACAACTTTCTTCTCTTGCATCAACACTGCACCAAGACCTTGAAGGGAAGCATCATAGAAAACCTCGAATGGTTTGGATTCATCAGGCGGAGTCAGAACTAGAGCTGTGACTAACTTCTCTTTGAGGGTGTTGAAAGCAATGTCACATTTAGGCGACCAGACATACTTCACATGCTTTTGGAGAAGGTTGGAAAGAGGCTTCGTGATCTTTGAGAAGTTCTCAACGAACCTTCGACAATAGCTTGCGAGCCCAAGGAAGCTGCGGAGTTGCTTCATGTTCTGAGGTGGTTCCCAATTCCCAATTGCAGACACCTTCTCAGGATTAACAGCTATGCCCTTGTCGGAGATGATATGCCCAAGGTAGAGAACCTCATCGGGCCAAAACTCGCACTTTGAAAACTTCGCATAGAACTGATGTTCTCTGAGTTTATCCAGCACCAATCTCAAGTGCTTGGCATGATCCTCTTTGTTCTTGGAAAAGACCAAAATGTCATCGAGGTAGACCAAGATGAAGTCATTTGTGTAGGTGTTGAAGATGAAGTTCATCATGCGAGAGAATGTTGGACGAGCGTTGACAAGGCCGAAAGACATGACAGTGTATTCATATGAACCATAGCTTGTTCTGAATGTTGTCTTGGGGATATCTTCTTTGCGAATGCGAATCTGATGATAGCCCATACGGAGGTCAAGCTTGGAGAATACTTGAGCACCTTTGAGTTGTTCGAAAAGCTCATTGATGTTGGGAAGTGGGTACTTGTTCTTTATGGTCTTCTTGTTCAATGGACGGTAGTCGACACAAAGTCGGTCCGTTCCATCCTTCTTCTTGACGAAAAGAACACCACAACCCCATGGAGAAGAACTTGGTCGGATGAGACCCATACGTTCTTGAATATCGAGTTGTTTCTTCAGCTCCTTCAACTCTTCAGGTCCAAGCTTGTAAGGACGTTTGCAAACAGGTTTCGTGCCAGGCTCAAGATCGATGACGAATTCAACTGGCCGGTGAGGAGGCATTCCTGGAAGCTCTTCTGGAAAGACGTCTTGATATTCACAAACGACTGGAATCTGAGAGATGTCATCCAACTCGCCCTTCTCATTGAGAGAAAACAATCGAATGGTATCATCACGAGCGGCAAAGACGATTACATCCTCAGACGAATGTGTCAATTGAATCTGCCTGGCAGCACAATCAAGCTGAGCCTTGTGCTTAGAAAGCCAGTCCATTCCGAGAATAAGATCAATATCCAAGTTACCAAGAACCACTGGAGAGGACAGAAACTTATAGTCGCCCAACGTGATAGTAACATCCGAGACGCAATTGTTAGATGTCATTTGCTTGCCTGGGGATACAATCTTCAACGGGAAAGGAATCTTTTCGGTCACAAACTCATGCTTGGCAACAAAAGGTCTTGAAATGAAAGAAAGCGATGCACCAGTATCAAAAAGGACTTTTGCAGGAATATCGTTAACAGGAAGGTTACCCATGATCACTTCTGACGAGTCCTCTACCTGAGATATGTTCATCATGTTGACCTTTGCAAACTTGGGATTATGCTTGACCACTATGGTGCTGGCAGATCTCAGAGGAGGAGGAGGAGGAAGACGCCTCTGATTGAAGCATTTTTTTAATAGTGACCCTTCTGCTGACACTTGTTGCACGTAACCTCCGAGAGCGGACGGTGATATGGAGCACTTGATCTTGGAGCATGAGACGAAGTCTTGTTCTGAAAGCCTGGGTTGGGTGGGTGGGAAGATCCATTGCCACCTTTGCTCTTCTGTTGATAAGGCTGACGGAACGGAGCAGGAGGAGGCAACCAATACTTTTGCTGCTTAGCTGCCACTTGAGTTGAAGAAGAAGAAGGAGTTGCATCCCTGACTCGCTTCTTGGAAGCATCACACTTGAGCTGAGAAGTCTTGACGGAATTCATCCTAGGTAATCACACGGCCTCCTCTGGAATCTTTGTATTGCTGATACCACTCTGTAGCTTGGTCTTTGAGTTGGAACGAAGCAAACTTGACAAAGTCCTCAGGCCTGACGTTGCTGCACTCGAAATGCTTGTAGATATCCACGAGCCAATCATCAGCATCTGTAGCCTCGACACAGTTACTGAAGGTCTTTGGCTGGTTTGCGAGGAACTGGTCGAGTGTAGCAAACTGATTTTGGTTGTTGCAATTGCCTTGATTTCCTTGGTTGCGCTCTTGCAAGAGTTGCATAATCAGCTGCGTGTTGGCATTGGTAGCGGCCATCACAGCTTGCCATGCCTCCGGAGGTGGAGATGGTGGTGGTGGTTCAGGATTCTGACGCATTGGAGGAGCCATCCTGAAGAGGGTGACATCCGTTAGCATCTTGATAGACATATATTCAAGATGGATCAAATGGATCGAAATTGCAACATATAGTCTTAACATTCGAACAAGAATGAACGAATGCATTCCAAATTAAATGGTCACAATTCCATAAATTGAGAAGCCACTTAGATAGAGGTAGATGAATAAAACAGCAAGGTACGGACATGATAAATACTTAGTGAGGATTACCCAATCACAAACCAACTATCTGCGGAAGAAATACTAGAGCTACATGAATTCCCACCTATGAAACTCCCGAAATTTTCCCGGTTATGCAATCAGGTGTTGGGGATACAGCGGAAGCATAATATCTCACCCAAAGCTAGCAAATCCTACATCCAGCTGTATCCATCCTTCAACACATAACCAAGAAACCTTCAGAAATCATTTACCTCAACCTTCGAAAAGCATTTGTTATACGAGTTATGGCAATACTCCCGAACTCCCGCCCCAGTACTGGGTGGCGTCGAGGTTATCTCACCAACAACTGCATAAAAGAGATTTTCGATGTCGGCGAAACTCAGGTATTCCAGAACTGCAACGATAAAATTGTGACGACAACACCTCGGAGCTCAACTCCCCGGGACACTGCCCCAACCCCTAAATGTCAGGAGGCACCAAGAACAATGTTCTCGTCACAAAACCATCGGAACGATTCCAAGATACCCGCGTGATCCTAAAAAAATAGTGAAATTTTGAGAAGAGAAGAGTCAAAACTCTATGTCAGGATGCCTCACCAGAGCGATGAAGGGACTGAGGAGTAAAAAGAATCCTACTCTCCGATATATATAATCCTATAAGACTCAAAACATTTTTGTAGACTCAACAACGCCAATGATTCGATGAAGCAGGGGGCTCCTAAGTCGGGGAAGGCTTTGATAACAAACCTGTAACACCCACGATGCGGCTATATCTCCCACGTGTCGGAGCACGACTTAGAGGCATAACCACATTGTAGGCAATGTCGCAAGAGGGGTAATCTTTACACATCCCATGTACTGAATAAGAAAAAAGGTACATAGTTGGCTTACAATCGCCACATCACACAATAGCATAAATATAACATTACAATCATCCAGATACAATCAAGGTCCGACTACGGAACCAAAATAAAGACAACCCCAAATGCATAATGTCCCCGATCGCCCAACTAGACTCCACTACTAATCGTCTGGAAAGGAAACGTAGTATCGTCCTGAGTCCTCATCGAACTCCCACTTGAGCTCAGTCGCATCTCCTGGAATGGTTTCATCGGCACCTGTATCTGGTTTTGGAAGTAATCTATGAGTCCCGGGGACTCAGCAATCTCACACCCTCGCGATCAAGACTATTTAAGCTTATAGGTAGGGAAAAGGTATGAGGTGGAGCTACAGCAAGCACTAGCATATATGGTGGCTAACATACGCAAATGAGAGCGAGAAGAGAAGGCAAGGCACGGTCGAGAAACTAAGATCAAGAAGTGATCTAAAACTACTTACGTTCAAGCATAACACGAGACCGCGTTCTCTTCCCGGGCTCCGCCGAAAAGAGACCATCACGGCTACACACGATGTTGATCCATTTTTAATTAAGTTAAGTTTCAGGTTTTCTACAACCGGACATTAACAAATTCCCATCTGCCCATAACCGCGGGCACGGCTTTTGAAAGTTCAAATCCCTGCAGGGGTGCCCAACTTAGCCCATCACAAGCTCTCATGGTCAACGAAGGATATTCCTTCTCCCAAGACAACCCGATCAGACTCGGAATCCCGGTTACAAGACATCTTGACAATGGTAAAACTAAACCAGCAAAACTGCCTGAATGTGCCGACAAATCCCGATAGGAGCTACACATACCTCGTTCTCAAGGCACACTCGGATAAGACATCCTACAAGTAAAACCAACCCTCAAGTTGCCCCGAGGTGGCCTCGTGGTCTACTCTTTTCGGACCAACACTCAGAGGAGCACTGGCCCGGGGGGGTTTAAAATAAAGATGACCCTTGAGTCCGCGGAACCCAAGGGAAAAAGGCTAGGTGGAAAATGGTAAAACCAAGGTTGGGTCTTGCTGGAGGAGTTTTATTCAAGGCGAACTATCAAGGGGTTCCCATTATAACCCAACCGCGTAAGGAACGCAAAATCAAGGAACATAACACCGGTATGACGAAAACTAGGGCGGCAAGAGTGGAACAAAACACCAGGCATAAGGCCGAGCCTTCCACCCTTTACCAAGTATATAGGTGCATTTAAGTAGACAATATATAATAGTGATATCCCAACAATAAACATGTTCCAACAAGGAACAAACTCCAATCTTCACCTGCAACTAACAACGCTATAAGAGGGGCTGAGCAAAGCGGTAACATAGCCAAACAACGGTTTGCTAGGACAAGGTGGTTTAGAGGTTTGACATGGAAATATGGGAAGCATTGTAAAGCATGTGGTAGGTATCGTAGTATAGACATAGCAATAGAGCGAGCAACTAGCAAGCAAAGATAGAAGTGATTTCGAGGGTATGGTCATCTTGCCTGCAAAGTTCTCCGAGTTGACGGAAGCTTGATCCTCGTAAACATTCTCAACGGGTTCCTCGATCACGTACTCGTCTCCCGGCTCTACCCAAAGCAAGAACACAAGCAAAGGGAGACACAATCAACCACGGTGCAATGCGCAAGCAACATGATGCAAAACATATCATGATATGCGGGATGTGATATGCAATGCATATACATGCTCCAGAAGGAAAAGATTGAAACAGGCCTCAACTTGGAAAACCAAGAGTGCCACTGGAAAGATGAGTTGATTTCGGTCGAAATCGATATAAAGATCACCGGAATCGGATGCACGGTTTGCAAATGGCAAGCAAAACAATAATGGCGCAAGGCTCCGATTAACAACACGAGGCCATCTAAATGCATCAAGAACAACAAGCTACTGCACCCTAACATAGCAACAAAGCACATGGCAGTGATCCACTCAAGATTCTTGACAAAAGACGAACACTGAGCTACGGCTAAATCACACAATAGCAGGTTCAAACAAGCATGGCAAAAGTGCAAAAGATATCAGGTTCACAGACTTAGTGAAATAACAACATGTCAGGATTTAACATCAGGAAGCAATGTTTAGAGCAAGATAACAACATGCTACAGGAACATATCATGGCAAAGCAAGGCATGGCATGAAACTACTCAAAGCATATAACAAAAGCCCCTTACTGACCATAAGCCAAAAGAGATTAGAAAATACAATGGAAACCATGTGAACATAGCAAGTTCGTTAACAGATTCAGACTTAGCAGAAAACTGGAACATGGCAAAACAGATTTACGTAGGCATGTTTGCGAGCTCGATGCACTCACCACAAGGCATTGCATGACAAACTAAGCATACACCCAGCAAGTAGACATGATAAATAACCTAACCATGGCAAGAACAACCTCATAGCATGCATGGATCAACTACAACAACCTCGGCAAAATTGCTTAACACGTAAACAATTTGCCAGGAACATTTTATAGCA
This sequence comes from Triticum aestivum, assembly GCF_018294505.1. Taxonomy (NCBI): domain Eukaryota; kingdom Viridiplantae; phylum Streptophyta; class Magnoliopsida; order Poales; family Poaceae; genus Triticum; species Triticum aestivum. The sequence continues at coordinate 440,696,210 of NC_057809.1, forward strand.
AAAGTAGAGCAAGATTGAGTCATGCTAGGGCGCTCCATAATTGCAAAAAAAGACATGGATGGATAGAGCATAACAATATCTCAAAATCATCCTTACTGAACATTCCCAGAAGAGGCATGGATCACTCTGTAGCAACATGAATACATGGCATAAAAATAACATCGGGGAAAATACTTAAAAGAATTCTAAGTCCCTGAAATCAGCAACATCACGAGAGCTAATTTGCATGTGTGTGCTAGTCACCACAAAGATCATAAAAATACATGGCATACACCCCTGTAAAGATGGCATGGCATACAACAAACACATGTATGGCCCAAGATCATAGGAGGCACACATTAATCATGGCAAAAATGACAAATGTCCATAATCTGTTAAGAATCTAAAACTAACATTACATAGCACTCTTGCAACAGCATTTAGGTCATCAATATGAACTCAAATGAACATGGTGCAATGGAATGAAATGAAGTGCACATCAAGACGAACAATTTGATATGCTACACGCCCAAAACGGAGCCACGGATGCAAAGATATGACATGATGAAATATACTAAAAATGTTGGGGACTTGGTAGAAAAAATGACCTTCGGGATCTAGGGTTCGTCCGGGTCACGCGAACCGAGGTTGGATCTCGAGCTCGCCGGAGCTTCTCGCCGGAGTAGACGGGCGGTGGCGGCCGGAGTTGCGGGAGAGGGGAAGGAGAGGCTGGGGAAGTCGCTGGAGAAGGCGGCTGCGGGCGGCGCGGCCGCGAGGCGACCGGGCGGCGCGGGGTGGGCGGCCGGCGGCCGGCGACAGGCAGCGGGGCGGTGCGGCGGTCGGCGGCGACAAGTGGCGGCGGGCGCTGGCGAAGGGCAGCGCGGGTCGGTCCAGGCGGCAAGGAGGCGACCGGGCGGCGCGGGGCGGCGGATGGGCCTCGGGGGCCTGCCCTGGGCTCGGCGGGCCGGCGGCGATGTGGGCGCCGATGCGCCACGTGGCGGCTCCTAGTTCGGCATGGGCGGCGGCGGCGACGTGTCTGGCGCGGACCGGACGTGTCCAACGCGCAAAGGGGAACGGGGCTAGGGTTAGGGTTGGAGTGGATCCCGGATTTTCGGGTGAGATGCCTATTTATACATAGAAGGAGCTAGGAGGCTCCAAATTGAGCACGGTTTTCGGCCACGCGATCATGATCGAACAACCGAGATGATGGAGGGGGTTTAGCTGGGTTTTGGGCCACTTTGGAGAGGTGTTGGGCTGCAACACACACGAGGCCTTTACGGTTCCTCGGTTAACCGTTGTAATATCAAACGAAGTCCAAATGGCACGAAACTTGACAGGCGGTCTACCGGTAGTAACCAAGGCCGCTTGGCAAGTCTCGGTCCAATCCGAGAACGTTTAACACCCGCACACGAAAAGAGGCAAAAGGGGACGCCGGAGGACATAGGAGTGCCGGAATGCAAAACGGACAACGGGGAAAATGCTCGGATGCATGAGACGAACACGTATGCAAATGCGATGCACATGATGACATGATATGAGATGCATGACAAGGACAAAACAAAACGAAGACAAAACCCAACAATGAGGAATATCATAACTTAGTGCCGAAAATGGCAAGAGTTGGAATACAAATATGGCAGGTTACATACGGGGCGTTACAACACTCCACCACTACGAAAGGATCTCGTCCCGAGATCTAGGACTGGAAAAACTCTGGATATTCGGAACGGAGGTGGTCCTCGCGTTCCCAGGTGGCTTCACGGTCGGAATGATGTGACCACTTCACTTTCAGGAATTTGATAGACTTGTTGCGAGTCTTGCGCTCAGTTTCTTCAAGAATAGCAACGGGATGTTCATGATAAGACAGGTCTTCTTGGAGATCAATCTCTTCGAAGTTGATGGTGCGGTCAGGAGTCTTGAAACACTTGCGAAGCTGAGACACGTGAAACACGTCGTGCACATTTGCAAAGTTGGATGGAAGCTCAAGTTGATAGGCGAGATCGCCTCTTTTGCCAATGATCTTGAAAGGACCCACGTATCTAGGGGCAAGCTTCCCTTTGATACCGAAGCGACGAGTACCTTTCATTGGAGAGACGCGGAGGTAGACATGGTCTCCGATCTCGAAAGCCAAGTCACGATGCTTGCTATCATAGTAACTCTTCTGGCGCGATTGCGCGGCTTTGAGATTTTCACGAATGACTTTGCACATTTCTTCAGCCTCTGTGATCAAGTCATTGCCAAGAAGTTGGCGTTCACCAGTCTCTGACCAGTTAAGAGGAGTACGACACTTTCTGCCATAGAGAATCTCGAATGGGGCCTTGCCCGAACTCGCTTGGAAGCTGTTGTTGTAGGAGAACTCGGCATATGGAAGACAATCTTCCCACTTCATACCGAAAGAAATGACACATGCCCTGAGCATATCTTCAAGAATTTGATTGACTCGCTCGACTTGGCCACTAGTTTGAGGATGAAAGGCTGTGCTGAAACGAATGTTGGTGCCCAGGGCCTTCTGAAAGGAATCCCAGAACTTAAAGGTGAAGATGCTTCCACGATCTGAAGATATCAAGTACGGAATGCCGTGCAGAGAGACAATCCTGGAGGTATATAGCTCTGCCAACTGAGCTGCTGTGATAGACTCTTTGATAGGAAGAAAATGAGCCACTTTAGTGAGCTTGTCGATGACAACAAAGATAGCATCATTGCCACGCTTGGACTTGGGAAATCCAGCACGAAGTCCATCTCAATATGGTCAAACTTCCATTCTAGAATGGCAAGAGGTTGGAGGAGACCAGCTGGTCGTTGGTGTTCTGCTTTCACTCTTCTGCAGACATCACATTCATTCACGAACTGAGCAATCTCGCGCTTCATTCGAGTCCACCAATACGACTGCTTGAGGTCATGGTACATCTTTGTACTTCCAGGGTGAATAGAGAGGAGTGAATTGTGAGCCTCGTTCATAATGACTTTATGAAGGTCACCCTTAGGAACAACAATGCGATCCTCGAAGAATAGAGTATCCTTGTCATCAAGACGATAGCACTTGTACTTGGGTTGACTCTTGGCAATCCCAATCTTCACCTTCTTCACCATAGCATCAAGAAGTTGAGCCTCACGAATCTGATCTTCCAAAGTAGGAGAGACTTGGAGGTTGGCAAGGAATCCTTGAGGAACAACTTGGAGATTAAGTTTGCGGAAAGCTTCACAAAGCTCTGGTTGGTAGGGCTTGATAATCAAACTGTTGCAGTAAGCCTTCCTGCTCAATGCGTCAGCAATTACATTGGCCTTGCCTGGAGTATATTCAATACTCGGATTATACTCTTGAATCATTTCGACCCAACGAGTCTGCCTGAGGTTGAGGTTGGGCTGAGTGAAGATGTACTTGAGACTCTTATGATCAGTGAAGATGTCCACTTTCCTTCCCAACAAGAGATGTCTCCATGTTAAAAGAGCATGGACAACTGCCGCCAACTCGAGGTCATGAGTGGGGTAGTTCTTTTCGTTGGGCTTCAACTGGCGAGAGGTATAGGCCACAACTTTCTTCTCTTGCATCAACACTGCACCGAGACCTTGAAGGGAAGCATCACAGAAAACCTCGAACGGTTTGGATTCATCAGGAGGAGTCAGAACTGGAGCTGTGACTAACTTCTCTTTGAGGGTGTTGAAAGCGATGTCACATTCAGGCGACCAGACATACTTCACATGCTTCTGGAGGAGGTTGGAAAGAGGCTTCGCGATCTTAGAGAAGTTCTCAACGAACCTTCGACAATAGCTTGCGAGCCCAAGGAAGCTGCGGAGTTGCTTCACATTCTGAGGCGGTTCCCAATTCACAATTGCAGACACCTTCTCAGGATTAACAGCTATGCCCTTGGCGGAGATGATATGCCCAAGGTAGAGAACCTCATCGAGCCAAAACTCGCACTTTGAAAACTTCGCATAGAACTGATGTTCTCTGAGTTTATCCAGCACCAATCTCAAGTGCTTGGCATGATCCTCCTTGTTCTTGGAAAAGACCAAAATGTCATCGAGGTAGACCAAGACGAAGTCATTTGCGTAGGCGTTGAACATGAAGTTCATCATGCGAGAGAATGTTGGAGGAGCGTTGACAAGGCCGAAAGACATGACAGTGTATTCATATGAACCATAGCTTGTTCTGAATGCTGTCTTGGGGATATCTTCTTCACGAATGCGAATCTGATGATAGCCCATACGGAGGTCAAGCTTGGAGAATACTTGAGCACCTTTGAGTTGTTCGAAAAGCTCATTGATGTTGGGAAGTGGGTACTTGTTCTTTATGGTCTTCTTGTTCAATGGACGGTAGTCGACACAAAGTCGGTCCGTTCCATCCTTCTTCTTGACAAAAAGAACACCACAACCCCATGGAGAAGAACTTGGTCGGATGAGACCCATACGCTCTTGAATATCGAGTTGTTTCTTCAGCTCCTTCAACTCTTCAGGTCCAAGCTTGTAAGGACGTTTGCAAATAGGTTCTGTGCCAGGCTCAAGATCGATGACGAATTCAACTGGCCGGTGAGGAGGCATTCCTGGAAGCTCTTCTGGAAAGACGTCTTGATATTCACAAACGACTGGAATCTGAGAGATGGCATCCAACTCGCCCTTCTCATTGAGAGAAAACAGTCGAATGGTATCATCACGAGCGGCAAAGACGATTACATCCTCAGACGAATGTGTCAATTGAATCTTCCTGGCAGCACAATCAAGCTGAGCCTTGTGCTTAGAAAGCTAGTCCATTCCGAGAATAAGATCAATATCCGAGTTACCAAGAACCACTGGAGAGGACAGAAACTTATAGTTGCCCAACGTGATAGTAACATCCGGGACGCAATTGTTAGATGTCATTTGCTTGCCCGGGGACACAATCTTCAACGGTAAAGGAATCTTTTCGGTCACAAACTCATGCTTGGCAACAAAAGGTCTTGAAATGAAAGAAAGCGATGCACAAGTATCAAAAAGGACTTCTGCAAGAATATTGTTAACAGGAAGGTTACCCATGATCACTTGTGACAACTCCTCTGCCTGAGTTGCGTTCATCATATTGACCTTTGCAAACTTGGAATTATGCTTGACCACTGCAGTGCTAGCAGATCTCACGGGAGGAGGAAGATGCCTCTGATTGAAGCATTTATAGTGACCCTTCTGCTGACACTTGTTGCACGTAACCTCCGAGAGGGGACGGTGATACGGAGCACTTAATCTTGGAGCATGAGACGAAGTCTTGTTCTGAAATCCTGGGTTGGGTGGGTGGGAAGATCCATTGCCACCTTTGCTCTTCTGCTGATAAGGCTGACGGAATGGAGGAGGAGGAGGCAACCAATACTTTTGCTGCTTAGCTGCCACTTGAGTTGAAGAAGAAGGAGTTGCATTCCTGACTCACTTCTTGGAAGCATCGCACTTGAGCTGAGCAGTCTCTTGCTTCAGTGCCATATTGTAGAACTCATCGTACTTCTTCGGCTCAAAAAGCACGAGAGCTAGTTGCAGATCTTCTCTGAGGCCACCTCTGAACTGATAAATCATACTCTTCTCGTCAGGGACGTCTTGCTTAGAGAAACGAGCGAGCTTCTTGAACATGATGTTGTATTGGTAAACAGACAAGCTGCCTTGCTTCATATTGCGGAACTCCTCACGATTGCTCTCAACAACACTCTGAGGAATGTGGTGAGCTTTGAAGTCTTGATGGAATTCATCCCAGGTAATCACACGACCTCCTCTGGAATCTTTGTATTGCTGATACCACTCTGCAGCTTGGTCTTTGAGTTGGAATGAGGCAAACTTGACAAAGTCCTCAGGCCCGACGTTGCTGCACTCGAAATGTTTGCAGATATCCACGAGCCAATCATCAGTGTTTGTTGCCTCGACACAGTTACTGAAGGTCTTTGGCTGGTTTGCGAGGAACTGGTTGAGTGTAGCAAACTGATTCTGATTGTTGCCATGGCCTTGATTTCCTTGGTTGCGCTCTTGCAAGAGTTGCATAAGCATCTGCGTGTTGGCGTTGGTAGCAGCCATCACAGCTTGCCATGCCTCCGGAGGTGGAGGTGGTGGCGGTGGTTCAGGATTCTGACACGCTGGAGGAGCCATCCTGAAGAGGGTGACATCCGTTAGCATCTTGACAGACATATATTCAAGCTGAAGCAAATGGATCGAAATTGCAACATATAGTCTTAACATTCGAACAAGAATGAACGAATGATTCCAAATTAAATGGTCACACTTCCATAAATTGAGAAGCCACTTAGATAGAGGTAGATGAATAAAACAACAAGGTACGGACATGAACAAATACTTGGTGAGGATTACCCAATCACAAACCAACTATCTGCGGAAGAAATACTAGAGCTACATGAATTCCCACCTATGAAACTCCCGAAATTTTCCCGGTTATGCAATCAGGTGTTGGGGATACAGGGGAAGCATAATATCTCACCCAAAGCTAGCAAATCCTACATCCAGCTGTATCCATCCTTCAACACATAACCAAGAAACCTTCGGAAATCATTTACCTCAACCTTCGAAAAGCATCCGTTATACGAGTTATGGCAATACTCCCGAACTCCCGCCCCAGTACTGGGTGGCGTCGAGGTTATCTCACCAACAACTGCATAAAAGAGATTTTCGATGTCGGCGAAACTCAGGTATTCCAGAACTGCAACGATAAAATTGTGACGACAACACCTCGGAGCTCAACTCCCCGGGACACTGCCACAACCCCTAAATGTCAGGAGGCACCAAGAACAATGTTCTCGTCACAAAACCATCGGAACGATTCCAAGATACCCGCGTGATCCTAAATTTTTTAGTGAAATTTGAGAAGAGAAGAGTCAAAACTCTACGTCAGGATGCCTCACCAGAGCGACGAAGGGACTGAGGAGTAAAAAGAATCCTACTCTCCGATATATATAATCCTAAAGACTCAAAACATTTTTCTAGACTCAACAACGCCAACGATTCGATCAAGCAGGGGGCTCCTAAGTCGGGGAAGGCTCTGATTACCAACTTGTAACACCCACGATGCGGCTATATCTCCCACGTGTCGGAGCACGACTTAGAGGCATAACCGCATTGTAGGCAATGTCGCAAGAGGGGTAATCTTTATACATCCGATGTACTGAATGAGAAAAGAGGTACATAGTTGGCTTACAATCGCCACATCACACAATAGCATAAATATAACATTACAATCATCCAGATACAATCAAGGTCCGACTAGGAACCAAAATAAAGATAACCCCAAATGCATAATGTCCCCGATCGCCGAACTGGACTCCACTACTGATCGTCTGGAAAGGAAACATAGTATCGTCCTGAGTCCTCATCGAACTCCCACTTGAGCTCGGTCGCATCTCCTGGAATGGTTTCATCGGCACTGGCATCTGGTTTTGGAAGTAATCAGTGAGTCACGGGGACTCAGCAATCTCACACCCTCGTGATCAAGACTATTTAAGCTTATAGGTAGGGAAAAGGTATGAGGTGGAGCTGCAGCAAGCACTAGCATATATGGTGGCTAACATACGCAAATGAGAGCGAGAAGAGAAGGCAAGGCACGGTCGAGAAACTAAGATCAAGAAGTGATCCAAGACTACTTACGTTCAAGCATAACACAAGACCGTGTTCTCTTCTCGGACTCCACCGAAAAGAGACCATCGCGGCAACACACGCTATCGATCCATTTTTAATTAAGTTAAGTTTCAGGTTTTCTACAACCAGACATTAACAAATTCCCATCTGCCCATAACCGCGGGCACGGCTTTTGAAAGTTCAAATCCCTGCAGGGGTGTCCCAACTTAGCCCATCACAAGCTCTCATGGTCAACGAAGGATATTCCTTCTCCCAAGACAACCCGATCAGACTCGGAATCCCGGTTACAAGACATCTCGACAATGGTAAAACTAAACCAGCAAAACCGCCTGAATGTGCCGACAAATACAGATAGGAGCTGCACATATCTCGTTCTTAGGGCACACTCGGATGAGACATCCTACTAGTAAAACCAACCCTCAAGTTGCCCCGAGGTGGCCCTGCAGTCTACTCGTTTCGGACCAACACTCAAAGGAGCACTGGCCCGGGGGGTTTAAAATAAAGATGACGCTTGAGTCCGCGGAACCCAAGGGAAAAAGGCTAGGTGGAGAATGGTAAAACCAAGGTTGGGCCTTGCTGGAGGAGTTTTATTCAAGGCGAACTATCAAGGGGTTCCCATTATAACCCAACCGCGTAAGGAACGCAAAATCAAGGAACATAACTGTTGGAAATATGCCCTAGAGGCAATAATAAATTGATTATTATTATATTTCCTTGTTCATGATAATCGTTTATTATCCATGCTAGAATTGTATTGATAGGAAACTCAGATACATGTGTGGATACATAGACAACACCATGTCCCTAGTAAGCCTCTAGTTGACTAGCTCGTTGATCAATAGATGGTTACGGTTTCCTGACCATGGACATTGGATGTCATTGATAATGGGATCACATCATTAGGATAATGATGTGATGGACAAGACCCAATCCTAAGCCTAGCACAAGATCATGTAGTTCGTATGCTAAAGCTTTTCTAATGTCAAGTATCATTTCCTTAGGCCATGAGATTGTGCAACTCCCGGATACCGTAGGAGTGCTTTGGGTGTGCCAAACGTCACAACGTAACTAGGTGGCTATAAAGGTACACTACGGGTATCTCCGAAAGTGTCTGTTGGGTTGGCACGAATCGAGACTGGGGTTTGTCACTCCGTGTAAACGGAGAGGTATCTCTGGGCCCACTCGGTAGGACATCATCATAATGTGCACAATGTGATCAAGGAGTTGATCACGGGATGATGTGTTACGCAACGAGTAAAGAGACTTGCCGGTAACGAGATTGAACAAGGTATAGGGATACCGACGATCGAATCTCGGGCAAGTACAATACCGCTAGACAAAGGGAATTGTATGCGGGATTGATTAAGTCCTTGACATCGTGGTTCATCTGATGAGATCATCGTGGAACATCTGGGAGCCAACATGGGTATCCAGATCCCGCTGTTGGTTATTGACTGGAGAACGTCTCGGTCATGTCTGCATGCTTCCTGAACCCGTAGGATCTACACACTTAAGGTTCGGTGACGCTAGGGTTATAAAGATATTAGTATGCAGTAACCCGAAAGTTGTTCGGAGTCCCGGATGAGATCCCGGACGTCACGAGGAGTTCCGGAATGGTCCGGAGGTAAAGAATTATATATAGGAAGTGCTATTTCGGCCATCAGGACAAGTTTCGGGGTCACTGGTATTGTACCGGGACCACCGGAAGGGTCCCGGGGGTCCACCGGGTGGGGCCACCTGCCCCGGGGGGCCACATGGGCTGTAGGGGGTGTGCCTTGGCCTATATAGGCCAAGGGCACCAGCCCCAAGAGGCCCATGCGCCAAGAGAAGAGGGAAAGGAAGAGTCCTAAAGGGGGAAGGCACCTCCGAGGTGCCTTGGGGAGGAGGGACTCCTCCCTTGGCCGCACCCTTCCTTGGAGGAAGGGCCAAGGCTGCGCCCCCCCCCCTCTCCCTTGGCCCTATATATAGTGGTGGGAAGGGAGGGCAAACAAATCTAAGGCCTGGCGCCTCCCTCTCCCTCCCGTGACACATCTCCCTCCTCCTGCAGCGCTTAGCGAAGCCCTGTTGGAATCCCGCTACTTCCACCACCACACCGTCATGCTGCTGGATCTCCATCAACCTCTCCTTCCCCTTGCTGGATCAAGAAGGAGGAGACGTCGCTGCTCCGTACGTGTGTTGAACGCGCAGGTGCCGTCCGTTCGGCGCTAGGATCATCGGTGATTTGGATCACGACGAGTACGACTCCATCAACCCCGTTCTCTTGAACGCTTCCGCTTAGCAATCTACAAGGGTATGTAGATGCACTCTCCTTCCCTTCGTTGCTAGTCTCTCCATAGATAGATCTTGGTGACACGTATGAAAATTTTGAATTTCTGCTACGTTCCCCAACAATAACACCGGTATGACGGAAACTAGGGCGGTAAGAGTGGAAGAAAACACCAGGCATAAGGTCGAACCTTCCACCCTTTACCAAGTATATAGGTGCATTTAAATAGATAAGATATAATAGAGATATCCCAACAATAAACATGTTCCAACAAGCAACAAACTCTAATCTTCACCTGCAACTAACAACACTATAAGAGGGGCTGAGCAAAGCGGTAACATAGCCAAACAATGGTTTGCTAGGACAAGGTGGGTTAGAGGTTTGACATGACAATATGGGAGGCATGATAAAGCATGTGGTAGGTATCGTAGCATAGGCATAGCAATAGAGCGATCAACTAGCAAGCAAAGATAGAAGTGATTTCGAGGGTATGGTCATCTTGCCTGCAAAGTTCTCCGAGTTGACGAAAGCTTGATCCTCGTAAACGTTCTCAACGGGTTCCTCGATCACGTACTCGTCTCCCAGCTCTACCCGAAGTAAGAACACAAGCAAAGGGAGACACAATCAACCACGGTGCAATGCGCAAGCAACATGATGCAAAACATGTGATGATATGCAGGATGTGATATGCAATGCATATGCATGCTCCGGAAGGAAAAGATTGAAATAGGCCTCAACTTGGAAAACCAAGAGTGCCGCTGGAAAGATGAGTTGATTGCGGTCTAAATCGATATAAAGATCACCGGAATTGGATGCACGGTTCGCAAATGGAAAGCAAAACAATAATGGCACAAGGCTGCGATTAACAGCACGAGGCCATCTAAATGCATCAAGAACAACAAGCTACTGCACCCTAACATAGCAACAAAGCACATGGCAGTGATCCACTCAAGATTCTTGACAAAAGACGAACACTGAGCTACGGCTAAATCACACAATAGCGGGTTCAAACAAGCATGGCAAAAGTGCAAAAGATATCAGGTTCACAGACTTAGTGAAATAACCAACATGGCAGGATTTAACATCAGGAAGGAATGTTTAGAGCAAGATAACAACATGCTACAGGAACATATCATGGCAAAGCAAGGCATGGCATGAAATTACACAAAGCATATAACAAAAGTCCCTTACTAACCATAAGCCAAAAGGGATCAGAAAATACAATGGCAACCATGTGAACATAGCAAGTTCGTTAACAGATTCAGACTTAGCAGAAAACTGGAACATGGCAAAACAGATTTATGTAGGCATGTTTGCGAGCTCGATGCACTCACCACAGGGCATTGCATGACAAACTAAGCATACACCCAGCAAGTAGACATGATAAATAAGCTAACCATGGCAAGAACAACCTCATAGCATGCATGGATCAACTATAACAACCTCGGCAAAATTGCTTAACACATAAACAATCTGCCAGGAACATTTTATAGCAAAAGTAGAGCAAGATTGAGTCATGCTAGGGTGCTCCATAATTGCAAACAAAGACATGGATGGGTAGAGAATAACAATATCTCAAAATCATCCTTACTGAACATGCCCAAAAGAGGCATGGATCACTTTGTAACAACATGAATACATGGCATAAAAATAACATCAGGGAAAAGACTTAGAAGAATTCTAAGTCCCTGAAATCAGCAACATCACGAGAGCTACTTTGCATGCTTGTGCTAGTCACCCCAAAGATCACAAAAATACATGGCATACACCCCTGTAAAGATGGCATGGCGTACAACAAAACACATGTAGGGCTCAAGATGATAGGAGGCACACATTAATCATGGCAAAAATGACAAATGTCCATAATCTGTTAAGAATCTGAAACTAACATTATATAGCACTCTTGCAACAGCATTAGGGCATCAATATGAACTCAAATGAACATGATGCAATGGAATGAAATGAAGTGCACGATGAGACGAACAATTTGATATGCTACATGCTCAAAACGGAGCCACGCATGCAAAGATATGACATGATGAAATATGCTAAAAATGTTGGGGACTTGGTTAAAAAACGACCTTCGGGATCTAGGGTTCGTCCGGATCACGCGAACCGACGTTGGATCTCGAGCTCGCCGGAGCTTCTCGACGGAGTAGATGGGTGGTGGCCGCCGGAGTTGCCGGAGAGGGGAAGGAGAGGCCGGGGAAGTCACTGGAGAAGGCGGCAGCGGGCGGCGCGGCCGAGAGGCGACCGGGCGGCGCGGGGCGGCGGATGGGCGGAGGGCGGCGGCCGGTGACAGGCAGCGGGGCGGGCGGCGGTCGGCGGCGACAGGCGGCGGTCGGCGGGCGCTGGCGAAGGGCGGCGCAGGTCGGTCGGGCGGCAGGGAGGCGACCAGGCGGCGCGGGGCGGCGGATGGGCCTCGGGGTCCTGCCCTGGGCTCGGCGGGCCGGCGGCGATGTGGGCGCCGATGCGCCACGTGGCGGCTCCTGGTTGGGCGCGGGCGGCGGCGACGACGTGTCCGGCGCGGACCGGACGTGTCCGGCGCGCGGAAGGGAACGGGGCTAGGGTTAGGGTTGGAGTGGATCCGGGATTTTCGGGGGAGATGCCTTTTATACATAGAAGGAGCTAGGAGGCTCCAAATTGAGCATGGTTTTCGGCCATGCGATCATGATCAAAAGACCAAGATGATGGAGGGGGTTTAGCTGGGTTTTGGGCCACTTTGGAGAGGTGTTGGGCTGCAACACACACGAGGCCTTTACGGTTCCTCGGTTAACCGTTGGAGTATCAAACGAAGTCCAAATGGTACGAAACTTGACAGGCGGTCTACCGGTAGTAAACCAAGGCCGCTTGGCAAGTCTCGGTCCAATCCGAGAATGTTTAATACCCGCACACGAAAAGAGGTAAAAGGGGACACCGGAGGACATAGGAGCGCCGGAATGCAGAACGGACAATGGGGAAAATGCTCGGATGCATGAGACGAACACATATGCAAATGCGAAGGACATGATGACATGATATGAGATGCATGACAAGGACAAAAACAAAACGAAGGCAAAACCCAACAACAAGGAAATATCATAACTTAGTGCCGAAAATGGCAAGAGTTGGAATACAAATATGGTAGGTTACATATGAGGCATTACAGAGTATTACAAGAGTTGATCTACCACGAGATAGTAGAGGCTAAACCCTAGAAGCTGCCTATGATTATTATTGTCCTCCTCCTATGGACTAAACCCTTTGGTTTATATATATAGACACCAGAGGGGGCTCGGGTTACACAAAGTCGGTTACAAGGGAGGAGATCTACATATCTGAATTGCCAAGCGTGCCTTCCATGCAAAGGAGAGTCCCACCCGGACATGGGACAAAGTCTTCAATCTTGTATCTTCATAGTCCAACAGTCCGTCCAAAGGATATAGTCCGGCTGTCCGAGGACCCCCTAATCCAGGAATCCCTCACCCTTAAAAGCAACAAATTCTTCTATTCGTTCCACATTATATTAATCATATATACCATTAGCATAAGATGCTAGGGTTTAATTATCATTAAATTTGCATAAAAAGGGAAGGTGTGGAGCCTTCATCCTAGAGCAACAAGTATAATCATATCTCAAGCATAGTTGCCGAACATACCAATGCAACATATAAATTTGATCCCACAATTATTGAAGGAAATATGCCCTAGAGGCAATAATAAAGTTATTATTTATTTCCTTATATCATGATAAATTTTTATTATTCATGCTAGAATTGTATTAACCAGAAACATAATACATGTGTGAATGCATAGACAAACTTAGTGTCACTAGTATGCCTCTACTTGACTAGCTCGTTAATCAAAGATGGTTATGTTTCCTGACCATGAACAAAGTGTTGTTATTTGATTAACGAGTTCACATCATTAGTTGAATGATCTGATTGACATGACCCATTCCATTAGCTTAGCACCCGATCGTTTAGTATGTTGCTATTGCTTTCTTCATGACTTATACATGTTCCTATAACTATGAGATTATGCAACTCCCGTTTACAGGAGGAACACTTTGGGTACTACGAAACGTCACAACGTAACTGGGTGATTATAAAGGAGTACTACAGGTGTCTCCAAAGGTACGTGTTGGGTTGGCGTATTTCGAGATTAGGATTTGTCACTCCGATTGTCGGAGAGGTATCTCTGGGCCCTCTCGGTAATGCACATCACATAAGCCTTGCAAGCATTACAACTAATATGTTAGTTGTGAGATGATGTATAACGGAACGAGTAAAGAGACTTGCCGGTAACGAGATTGAACTAGGTATTGGATACCGACGATCGAATCTCGGGCAAGTAACATACCGATGACAAAGGGAACAACGTATGTTGTTATGCGATCTGACCGATAAAGATCTTCGTAGAATATGTAGGAGCCAATATGGGCATCCAGGTCCCGCTATTGGTTATTGACCGGAGACGTGTCTCGGTCATGTCTACATTGTTCTCGAACCCATAGGGTCCGCACGCTTAAGGTTACGATGACAGTTATATTATGAGTTTATGCATTTTGATGTACCAAAGGTTGTTCGGAGTCCCGTATGTGATCACGGACATGACGAGGAGTCTCGAAATGGTCGAGACGTAAAGATTGATATATTGGAAGCCTATGTTTGGATATCTGAAGTGTTCCGGGTGAAATCAGGATTTTACCGGAGTACCGGGAGGTTACCGGAACCCCCCGGGAGCTATATGGGCCTTAGTGGGCTTCAGTGGAAAGGAGAAAGGGGCAGCCCAAGGTGGCTGTGCACCTCCCCCCTTCCCCTAGTCCTATTAGGACTAGGAGAGGTGGCCGGCCCCCTCTCTCTCTTTCCCCCCTCAAGGAATCCTATTCCAACTAGGATTGGGGGGGGGGAATCCTACTCCCAGAGGGAGTAGGACTCTCCTGGCGCGCCCTCCCTTGGCCGGCCGGCCTCCCCCCCTCTAGTCCTTTATATACAGAGGCAGGGAACCCGAAAGAACACACAAGTTGATGCACGTGATCTATTCCTTAGCCGTGTGCGGCGCCCCCAGCCACCACAGTCCTCGATAATACTGTAGCGGAGTTTAGGCGAAGCCCTGCTGCTGTAGTACATCAAGATCGTCACCACGCCGTCGTGCTGACGGAACTCTTCCCCGACACTTTGCTGGATCGGATTCCGGGGATCGTCATCGAGCTGAACGTGTGCTCGAACTCGGAGGTGCCGTAGTTTCGGTGCTTGATCGGTTGGATCGTGAAGACGTACGACTACTTCCTCTATGTTGTGTAAACGCTTCCGCAGTCGGTCTGCGTGGGTACGTAGACAACACTCTCCCCTCTCGTTGATATGCATCACCATGATCTTGCGTGTGCGTAGGAAATTTTTTGAAATTACTACGAAACCCAACAGTGGCATCCGAGCCTAGGTTATTTATGTTGATGTTATATGCACGAGTAGAACACAAGTGAGTTGTGGGTGATATAAGTCATACTGCCTACCAGCATGTCATACTTTGGTTCGGCGGCATTGTTGGACGAGACGACCCAGACCAACATTATGTGTACGCTTACGCGAGACCGGTTCCCACGACGTGCTTTGCACATAGGTGGCTTGCGGGCGACTGTCTCTCCAACTTTAGTTGAACCAAGTGTGGCTATGCCCGGTCCTTGCGAAGGTTAAAACGGAGTCTATTTGACAAACTATCGTTGTGGTTTTGATGCGTAGGTGAGATTGGTTCTTGCTTAAGCCCGTAGCAGCCACGTAAAACTTGCAACAACAAAGTAGAGGACGTCTAACTTGTTTTTGTAGGGCATGTTGTGATGTGATATGGTCAAGGCATGATGCTGAATTTTATTGTATGAGATGATCATGTTTTGTAACCTAGTTATCGGCAACTGGCTGGAGCCATATGGTTGTCGCTTTATTGTATGCAATGCAATCGCGATGTAATGCTTTACTTTATTACTAAACGGTAGTGATAGTCGTGGAAGCATAAGATTGGCGAGACGACAATGATGCTACGATGGAGATCAAGGTGTCGCGCCGGTGACGATGGTGATCATGACGGTGCTTCGGAGATGGAGATCACAAGCACAAGATGATGATGGCCATATCATATCACTTATATTGATTGCATGTGATGTTTATCTTTTTATGCATCTTATCTTGCTTTGATTGACGGTAGCATTATAAGATGATCTCTCGCTAAATTATCAAGAAGTGTTCTCCCTGAGTATGCACCGTTGCCAAAGTTCGTCGTGCCCAGACACCACGTGATGATCGGGTGTGATAAGCTCTACGTCCATCTACAACGGGTGCAAGACAGTTTTGCACACGCAAAATACTCAGGTTAAACTTGACGAGCCTAGCATATGCAGATATGGCCTCGGAACACGGAGACCGAAAGGTCAAGCGTGAATCATATAGTAGATATGATCAACATAACGATGTTCACCATTGAAAACTACTCCATCTCACGTGATGATCGGTTATGGTTTAGTTGATTTGGATCACGTGATCACTTAGAGGATTAGAGGGATGTCTATCTAAGTGGGAGTTCTTAAGTAATTTGATTAATTGAACTTAAACTTATCATGAACTTAGTACCTGATAGTATCTTGCTTGTTTATGTTGATTGTAGATAGATGGCTCGTGTTGTTGTTCCGTTGAATTTTAATGCGTTCCTTGAGAAAGCAAAGTTGAAAGATGATGGTAGCAATTATACGGACTGGGTCCGTAACTTGAGGATTATCCTCATTGCTGCTCAGAAGAATTATGTCCTGGAAGCACCGCTAGGTGCTAGGCCTGCTGCTGGAGCAACACCAGATGTTATGAACGTCTGGAAGAGCAAAGCTGATGACTACTCGATAGTTCAGTGTGCCATGCTTTACGGCTTAGAATCGGGACATCAACGACGTTTTGAACGTCATGGAGCATATGAGATCTTCCAGGAGTTGAAGTTAATATTTCAAGCAAATGCCCGGATTGAGAGATATGAAGTCTCCAATAAGTTCTATAGCTGCAAGATGGAGGAGAACAGTTCTGTCAGTGAGCATATACTCAAAATGTCTGGGTATAATAATCACTTGATTCAATTGGGAGTTAATCTTCCGGATGATTGCGTCATTGACAGAATTCTCCAATCACTGCCACCAAGCTACAAGAGCTTCGTGATGAACTATAATATGCAAGGGATGAACAAGACTATTCCCGAGCTCTTTGCAATGCTGAAAGCTGCGGAGGTAGAAATCAAGAAGGAGCATCAAGTGTTGATGGTTAACAAGACCACTAGTTTCAAGAAAAAGGGCAAAGGGAAGAAGAAGGGGAACTTCAAGAAAAACAGCAAGCAAGTTGCTGCTCAGGAGAAGAAACCCAAGTCTGGACCTAAGCCTGAAACTGAGTGCTTCTACTACAAGCAGACTGGTCACTGGAAACGGAACTGCCCCAAGTATTTGGCGGATAAGAAGGATGGCAAGGTGAACAAAGGTATATGTGATATACATGTTATTGATGTGTACCTTACTAGATCTCGCAGTAGCACCTGGGTATTTGATATTGGTTCTGTTGCTAATATTTGCAACTCGAAACAGGGACTACGGATTAAGCGAACACTGGCGAAGGACGAGGTGATGATGCGCGTGGGAAACGGTTCCAAAGTCGATGTGATCGCGGTCGGCACGCTACCTCTACATCTACCTTCGGGATTAGTATTAGACCTAAATAATTGTTATTTGGTGCCAGCATTGAGCATGAACATTATATCTGGATCTTGTTTAATGCGAGACAGTTATTCATTTAAATCAGAGAATAATGGTTGTTCTATTTATATGAGTAATATCTTTTATGGTCATGCACCCTTGAAGAGTGGTCTATTCTTATTGAATCTCGATAGTAGTAATACACATATTCATAATGTTGAAGCCAAAAGATGCAGAGTTGATAATGAAAGTGCAACTTATTTGTGGCACTGTCGTTTAGGTCATATCGGTGTAAAGCGCATGAAGAAACTCCATACTGATGGACTTTTGGAACCACTTGATTATGAATCACTTGGTACTTGCGAACCGTGCCTCGTGGGCAAGATGACTAAAACACCGTTCTTCGGTACTATGGAGAGAGCAACAGATTTGTTGGAAATCATACATACAGATGTATGTGGTCCGATGAATATTGAGGCTCGTGGCGGATATCGTTATTTTCTCACCTTCACAGATGATTTAAGCAGATATGGGTATATCTACTTAATGAAACATAAGTCTGAAACATTTGAAAAGTTCAAAGAATTTTAGAGTGAAGTTGAAAATCATCGTAACAAGAAAATAAAGTTTCTACGATCTGATCGTGGAGGAGAATATTTGAGTTACGAGTTTGGTGTACATTTGAAAAACTGTGGAATAGTTTCGCAACTCACGCCACCCAGAACACCACAGCGTAATGGTGTGTCCGAACATCGTAATCGTACTTTACTAGATATGGTGCGATCTATGATGTCTCTTACAGATTTACCGCTATCGTTTTGGGGTTATGCTTTAGAGACGGCCGCATTCACGTTAAATAGGGCACCATCAAAATCCGTTGAGACGACACCTTATGAACTATGGTTTGGCAAGAAACCAAAGTTGTCGTTTCTTAAAGTTTGGGGCTGCGATGCTTATGTGAAAAAGCTTCAACCTAATAAGCTCGAACCCAAATCGGAGAAATGTGTCTTCATAGGATACCCAAAGGAGACTGTTGGGTACACCTTCTATCACAGATCCGAAGGCAAGACATTCGTTGCTAAGAATGGATCCTTTCTAGAGAAGGAGTTTCTCTCGAAAGAAGTGAGTGGGAGGAAAGTAGAACTTGACGAGGTAACTGTACCTGCTCCCTTACTGGAAAGTAGTACATCACAGAAAACTGTTTTAGTGACACCTACACCAGTTAGTGAGGAAGCTAATGATAATGATCATGAAACTTCAGATCAAGATACTACTGAACCTCGTAGATCAACCAGAGTAAGATCCGCACCAAAGTGGTACGGTAATCCCGTTCTGGAAGTCATGCTACTAGATCATGATGAACCTACGAACTATGAAGAAGCGATGGTGAGCCCAGATTCCGCAAAGTGGCTTGAAGCCATGAAATCTGAGATGGGATCCATGTATGAGAACAAAGTATGGACTTTGGTTGACTTGCCCGATGATCGGCAAGCAATTGAGAATAAATGGATCTTCAAGAAGAAGACTGACGTTGATGGTAATGTTACTGTCTACAAAGCTCGACTTGCCGTGAAAGGTTTTCGACAAGTTCAAGGGGTTGACTACGATGAGACTTTCTCACCTGTAGCGATGCTTAAGTCTGTCCGAATCATGTTAGCGATTGCCGCATTTTATGATTATGAAATTTGGCAGATGGATGTCAAAACTGCATTCCTGAATGGATTTCTGGAAGAAGAGTTGTATATGATGCAACCGGAAGGTTTTGTCGATCCAAAGGGAGCTAACAAAGTGTGCAAGCTCCAGCGATCCATTTATGGACTGGTGCAAGCCTCTCAGAGTTGGAATAAACGCTTTGATAGTGTGATCAAAGCATTTGGTTTTATACAGACTTTCGGAGAAGCCTGTATTTACAAGAAAGTGAGTGGGAGCTCTGTAGCATTTTTTATATTATATGTGGATGACATATTACTAATTGGAAATGATATAGAATTTCTGGATAGCATAAAGGGATACTTGAATAAGAGTTTTTCAATGAAAGACCTCGGTGAAGCTGCTTACATATTAGGCATTAAGATCTATAGAGATAGATCAAGACGCTTAATTGGACTTTCACAAAGCACATACCTTGACAAAGTTTTGAAGAAGTTCAAAATGGATCAAGCAAAGAAAGGGTTCTTGCCTGTGTTACAAGGTGTGAAGTTGAGTAAGACTCAATACCCGACCACTGCAGAAGATAGAGAGAAAATGAAAGATGTTCCCTATGCTTCAGCCATAGGCTCTATCATGTATGCAATGCTGTGTACCAGACCTGATGTGTGCCTTGCTATAAGTTTAGCAGGGAGGTACCAAAGTAATCCAGGAGTGGATCACTGGACAGCGGTCAAGAACATCCTGAAATACCTGAAAAGGACGAAGGATATGTTTCTCGTATATGGAGGTGACAAAGAGCTCACCGTAAAAGGTTACGTTGATGCAAGCTTTGACACTGATCCGGACGATTCTAAATCGCAAACCGGATACGTGTTTACATTAAACGGTGGAGTTGTCAGTTGGTGCAGCTCTAAACAAAGCATCGTAGCGGGATCTACATGTGAAGCGGAGTACATAGCTGCTTCGGAAGCAGCGAACGAAGGAGTCTGGATGAAGGAGTTCATATCCGATCTAGGTGTCATACCTAGTGCATCGGGTCCAATGAAAATCTTTTGTGACAATACTGGTGCAATTGCCTTGGCAAAGGAATCCATATTTCACAAAAGGACCAAGCACATCAAGAGACGCTTCAACTCCATCCGGGATCTAGTCTAGGTGGGAGACATAGAGATTTGCAAGATACATACGGATCTGAATGTTGCAGACCCGTTGACTAAGCCTCTTCCACGAGCAAAACATGATCAGCACCAAGGCTCCATGGGTGTTAGAATCATTACAGTGTAATCTAGATTATTGACTCTAGTGCAAGTGGGAGACTGAAGGAAATATGCCCTAGAGGCAATAATAAAGTTATTATTTATTTCCTTATATCATGATAAATGTTTATTATTCATGCTAGAATTGTATTAACCGGAAACATAATACATGTGTGAATACATAGACAAACTTAGTGTCACTAGTATGCCTCTACTTGACTGGCTCGTTAATCAAAGATGGTTATGTTTCTTGACCATGAACAAAGTGTTGTTATTTGATTAACGAGGTCACATCATTAGTTGAATGATCTGATTGACATGACCCATTCCATTAGCTTAGCACCCGATCGTTTAGTATGTTGCTATTGCTTTCTTCATGACTTATACATGTTCCTATAACTATGAGATTATGCAACTCCCGTTTACCGGAGGAACACTTTGGGTACTACCAAACGTCACAACATAACTGGGTGATTATAAAGGAGTACTACAGGTGTCTCCAAAGGTACATGTTGGGTTGGCGTATTTCGAGATTAGGATTTGTCACTCCGATTGTCGGAGAGGTATCTCTGGGCCCTCTCGGTAATGCACATCACATAAGCCTTGCAAGCATTACAACTAATATGTTAGTTGTGAATTGATATATTACGGAACGAGTAAAGAGACTTGCCGGTAACGAGATTGAACTAGGTATTGGATACCGACAATCGAATCTCGGGGAAGTAACATACCGATGACAAAGGGAACAACGTATGTTGTTATGCGGTCTGACCGATAAAGATCTTCGTAGAATATGCAGGAGCCAATATGGGCATCCAGGTCCCGCTATTGGTTATTGACCGGAGACGTGTCTCGGTCATGTCTACATTGTTCTCGAACCCGTAGGGTCCGCACGCTTAAGCTTACGATAACAGTTATATTATGAGTTTATGCATTTTGATGTACCGGAGGTTGTTCGGAGTCCCGGATGTGATCACGGACATGACGAGGAGTCTCGAAATGGTCGAGACATAAAGATTGATATATTGGAAGCCTATGTGTGGCGACCCGACCCGAATGGATCAAGTGCTCTATGCTCAGGTGTCATCCCTGGATCAGTAATGCTGACACCACACAGTACATCAAAGGATTTATAGCAGAGTGGCAATCACACACTTATTACATCGTTATCTCACACGTATGAATGCGATGCACCAGTATCGAAAAGAACGAGTGCGGTAAATGACTTAACCAAAAACTTACCGATTACTGCATCGGGCTGATCTTCAACCTCCTCCACATTAACGTGGTTCACCTGTACCCTATTGAAAGGGTTCGGCTTCTTCCCAGAGCTTCCATTGCCATTTCCATTCTGGCCTTCAGGACATTCATTGGCATAATGTCCGGTTTTGGAACACTTGAAATAGGTGACTTGGCTCAGATCTCTCTTGGTTGGGGTTGATGGGGTGGTCCGGTTCTGGCCATTGCTTCCTCCATTCCCATTACCATTCTTGTGGCCATTATGGTTGTGCGAACTACCTCCTCCATGGGTATGTTGAAACTGAAATCCCGGTTTAGGGGCAAAACGGGGCTTCTGCTGGGCTCCAGAGTTATACTTCCCCTGTCCATACTTCCTCTTACGGTTTTCAATCTGCTGTTGCTTTCCTTCAATCATGATGGCACGATCTACCAACTCCTGGTAGTTGTTGAAACTCGCTACCATCAACTTCATGCTTAGTTCATCATTCAGTCCTTCCAGAAACTTCTCCTGCTTAGCTGCATCTGTAGCAACGTCATCTGGGGCATAACGTGCTTACTTGCTGAAATCATCAACGTACTGGCCAACTGTCCTTCCTCCTTGGCGTAAGTTGCGAAACTCACGCTTCTTTATGGCCATAGCTCCTACTGAAACATGGGCAGTGCGGAAAGCTTGCTGAAACTGATCCCATGTGACAGTGTCAACTGGGTAAGTGGCTGTGAAATTCTCCCACCATGCTGCCGCGGGTCCGTCAAGCTGGTGAGCGGCAAACTTCACTTTCTCACCATCCGTGCATCCTGCAGTGGTCAACTCCCTTCCTATCTTGCGGAGCCAATCGTCTGCTACTATCGGCTCGGTGCTACTGGAAAACACCGGCGGATTCATCCTAAGGAAACGGGCTAAGTGGTCAACAGGTGGTGGTGGTGGTGGTGGGTTGTTGTTGTTCTGCTGGTTCTGGACTAACATCTGCATCAATTGATTCTATTGCTGGATCAACTGAGTGAGCTCCGGTGGGAATCCATTGTCACGTCTCGGAGGCATCTGAGGGTTTAGAAAAGACGAGAATTAAGAATAGAGTGAGGTCTAAAGGGAAAACACTACCCCAATGCACATGAGCAAATGCACACAAAATCACTTCATTCAATCAAACAAGGGCTTACAATCGGTCTAAAACTATCGCAAAAGTGCTCGAACTATAATGTTTACATGGGGGAATACTACTATTATCTGGTGGTCATCTAGAAATTTGAACCGGTGGAAGACTCCATGATATCTGCTCCAGCTTCGTCTTCAAAGTCGGGTTCACTTGGATCCGAATCGGTGTCGTCGATGATGATGTAGTTGTCCGGACATGCGACGTACTCGTCTTCCTCCTGGGATGCTAACTTCCTCTTGAGTTCTTCAATCTCCTGCTTAAGATTGCCATTGTTTCTTGCTAGAGCTACGATCTCGTCCATGTAGTCCTTGCGTGTAGACTTCAGTTCTCCTTCTAGCTCGATGATCCTTGCCTTTGCATTCTTCAACTCTATCATATCATTGCACATCTGGTTCTCGTGGCGTCGAATGTGCTGGTTTAACTCCTGGATGAAAGATGCAATGGATCTATCCTTCTTGGTGCTAACTAACTCACATTGTTCATCTCGGCGTCCGCAAATCTGGTAGATAGTGTCCTTAAGGTCTTCTTGGTAAACTTCTCCAATGTGTCCTATGGTGATATGAGCTGCCATGCTCTTTCCCAGACTCCAGGTTGGTGCATTGAAAACACTATCTATAGGCTTCATGATTGGCGCGAATGTTCTTCCCGGAACGTGAGCTTGAATCTTCCAGCGCTCCTCTTCAGGCAGAGTGGCGTTGAAGGTTCCCGTGAAGCTTGGTAATCCAATGTTCAGGTACTTGGTGACTTCCTTCAGGTGAAATCCAAATGGGGTGCCTTCATCCGATTGAGCGTACTTAATCTTCGCGCTCGTCATCCTAAAAGAGTAGAAAAGATGAGGAGTTAGAAAATGAGAAGAGAATGGTGATATATGGCTTTAACTTAGTGGTCGTGTCCTACAGTCAGCGTGTGCTCTGATACCATCTCTGTGGCGACCCGACCCGAATGGATCAAGTGCTCTGTGCTCAGGTGTCATCCCTGGATCAGTAATGCTGACACCACACAGTACATCGAAGGATTTATAGCAGAGTGGTAATCACACACTTATTACATCGTTGTCTCAAAGAGAACTTATTACAATAAATATGGCTTAAGGCCATCTATTAACGATAACAGCGGAAGACTCGGAAGATAAATGGGTCCATCAACTCCAACGGCATCACTGAGTATAGGGCCACGACCTAAAAACACCTTACTCGTCGTCTGAAAAGTCTGCAACATGAGAAGTTGCAGCCCGAAAACAGGTCAGCACATGGAATATGCTGGCAATGTAACACATAGAGAGTAATGGAATGGAACAGCTATACTATATGCATATATGGCTGGTGGAAAGCTCTATGGTTACAGTTTTGCGTAAAGCCAGTTTTTCCCTACTACAAAGGAATAAATTTGTTTAACTATCATGGTAGTTGTTAAACATCGAGAATGGTTGACAGCATTCCGATCCCAATTAAGTGAATAATTAAAACCCAACAACATTAATTAGAAGTAACATGATGAGATTCACAAGATATTCAAGTACTAGATACTCAAGTTGTCCATAACCGGGGACACGGCTAATCATGATTAGTTTGTACACTCTACAGAGGTTTGCGCACTTTTCCCCACAAGACTCGATCGCCTCCGTTTGGTTTCTCGCACTACATGGTGTTTGAGAAGACGGATGACCGAGACACAGTCTTTCAGAAGCGCTAGCACCTTACGTGTGGGTAGACCGGTACACCTACTTTCCCCTACATCTGCTAGTCTACCCGTAAGAGTTCGCACGACTTAGTCAACTATGCCAGAGCCCATAATGGCTTGTGGCTGCACACGGAAGATACTAGCATAAATGATCTTATGATCCCTTTGAGCCTGGGTGGCGGTCCAAAAAAATAGGCAAGTCCTGATAGACATCAGGTGCCTCAGTCCACCCAGATGTGTGTTTAAGTTGCCACCTTAGATAAACCATTAAAATTATCAACTCACATCTGTCATGGATATCACTCACCCAATCCATGTCTACTAGCATAGCATGGCATAATAAGCAAACGTAGAAGTAACTCCCAAAGGTTTCATAATAATACAGGTAATAGGTACTACCTCATCTACTTCCCATCCCACAGTTTAATTAGATCCTAATCATGCAATGTGAGAGGATTGATCTAATGCAATAAAACATGGGTTGTAGAAAAGGTATGATCAAAGTGTTACTTGCCTTGCTGATGATCCGCGAGTCCTAGGGTTTCGAAGTAACAAGCCGCGCAATCTGGGTGATCTATCACAGACAAACAACAAGCACACAATAAGTACTCATCTAATGCACAGGTAAAACTCGAACAAGAAAACGAACCAGAAAGTTCAACTTAAGAACTCCGGTTGCAAAGAAAGAACGAACCGAACAAAGAAACGGAAAACAAACGGCGGAAGCAAACAACTCGGTTCTACCAGGTTGAAACTTGGTAAAATTTTATTGTGGCAAAAACTTGTTCAAGTTGATTAGTCGGAACGGCGGTTCCGAAATGAAACTCCAGGCGCTTGAATCACCTGATTCCGATAAACGAGCGAGAAGAAAGACTAGAACGAAGATCGGATCTGAGATCACGATCGCGGAATAAATCCGACGAAAAGAAAGAGATGAACGGTTAAACGAACGGGCGTCGTTAACCGGGGAATAATCAGTGATCACGTTCGTTGAGATGAACGGTCCGAAAGAAGAATGAAAACCGATCTAGGGTTTTCGGAAAAGAAACCGAAAAAGAAACGGAAAACCGATCTAGGGTTTCGGAAGAAAACCGAAACAAAAAAACCGGAAGAAAAAGAAAAGAATCGGAGAGAAAACGGAACGGTTCTTTTAGGGAAAAACGGATCGGGGAAGAAAAGAGAGGCGCAGCTACCTCGGGAGGCGGGCTCCGGGCGGCGGCGGCGGCTTAGGCGTGGGGCGGCGCGGCTATGGCGGCGGCGGCGCGGCTAAGGCGGCGGCTTGGGGCTGCGCGCTGCTGCTTGCTGCGGCTTAGGAGGAGAGGGGGCTTGGGTTTTGATGTGAGGAGAGGGGGGGGTTGGGGTGTATTTATATAGGTGGGGGGATTACTTGGGGTAGGGGGCAAGCAAAAGAGGGAAAACAAAACAAGGAAAGGGGGGCTAACCGGCCTAGAGTCCTGCTGAGACTCAGCCTAGAGCGAGAGGCGGCGGCTGCCTGCGCCTGGCGCCTGGCACGCGCGCGGCTGGGGCTAGGGCCTGGCCTGCTGGCTGGGCCTTGGCCCAAGGCGCTGCGAAGATTTTCTTTTAACGGTTCCGCGCAGAAAAACAAAAAAGAAAACTAACTAAACGAACTCCGAAAAACCTAAAGTAAATTTTCCCCGACTCCTGACAACGAGTCGAACAAAATGAACTTTTCTCCGGGCCAAAAATGCAATTTTTGAAAACGCGCATTTTTCCCTATCCAAATAAAAAGCAAACAAAACTCCGGCAAAACCAAAATTTGATTTACTCATTAAATCTTCATTTTTCCTAAATTTGGGAAAGTCATATTATTCCCTCTCTCATTATTTTTGATATTGGAAAAATAATTGAAGATGTAATAAAATAAATCAAATGATCCTTTTTTCAAAATTTGAGAAAACTCAAATATGAAAATAACGAAATCTCCAACTCTCGCCGAGGGTCCTTGAGTTGCGTGAAATTTCTAGGATCGGGCAAAATGCAAGAAAATATGACATGCATGATGATCAAATGTATAACATTCCAAATTGAAAATTTGGGATGTTACACTATGTTTGGATATCGGAAGTGTTCCGGGTGAAATCGGGATTTTACCGTAGTACCGGGAGGTTACAGGATCCCCCCGGGAGCTATATGGGCCTTAGTGGGCTTTAGTGGAAAGGAGAAAGGGGCAGCCCAAGGTGGCTAAGCGCCTCCCCCCTTCCCCTAGTCCTATTAGGACTAGGAGAGGTGGCCGGCCCCCTCTCTCTCTTTCCCCCCTCAAGGAATCCTATTCCAACTAGGATTGGGGGGAATCCTACTCCCAGAGGGAGTAGGACTCTCCTGGCGCGCCCTTCCTTGGCCGGCCAGCCTCCCCCCTCTAGTCCTTTATATACAGAGGCAGGGCACCCCAAAGAACACACAAGTTGATCCACGTGATCTATTCCTTAGCCGTGTGCGGCGCCCCCAGCCACCATAGTCCTCGATAATACTGTAGTGGAGTTTAGGCGGAGCCCTACTGCTGTAGTACATCAAGATCGTCACCACACCGTCGTGCTGACGGAACTCTTCCCTGACACTTTGCTGGATCGGAGTCCGAGGATCGTCATCGAGCTGAACGTCATCGAGCTGATCGTCATCGACCCTAACCCTAAACCCAACAATTATTTCCCTTTTTGAATCAAGCGATAATCCCTAAAGTATTCACGTTGATCCAACGTGTCTCCCATTACATAATTGAATGGGGTTTTCTCAGGATTATCAATGTACTACATAATATCTTTCACATAATGAGCATCGAAGGTTTTAGGAGGTTACCCATCTCCATGAGTAGCAAGTATACCTAATTTTTTTGGTATTTCGTGTTCCGTATCCATAACTAAAGATAGAGAACAACTTAGAATAGCAAATAAAATCTACTTAGTGATAAAGCGAACAAGCACACACGAGAATATTCACCCCACGCTATAACTCCCCGGCAACGGCGCCAGAAAAAGGTATTGATAACCCACAAGTATAGGGGATCAATTGTAGCCTATTTCGATAAGTAAGAGTGTCGAACCCAACAAGGAGCTAAAGGTAGAACAAATATTCCCTCAAGTTTTATCGACCACCGATACAACTCTACGCACGCTTGACTTTCGCTTTACCTAGAACAAATATAAAATTAGAAGTACTTTGTAGGTGTAACGGGATAGGTTTGCAAGAATATAAGGAGCATGTAAATAAAAATTGGGGGCTGATTTAGGTAAAGAAGCAATAAAGTTAGTGTAGCGAGTGTGGGAAAGTGGTGGTAGGAGTTATGAAATTGTCCCTAAGCAATTGACTACTTTACTAGACCGATAGCAAGTTTTATGTGGGAGAGGCCACTGCTAGCATGTCATCCCTGACTTGGAATTCTATGAACTTATGATTGGAACTATTAGCAAGCATCGGCAACTACTAACGTTCATTAAGGTCAAACCCAACCATAGCATTAAGATATATTGGTCCCCCTTCAATCCCGTATGCATCAATTTCTATGCTAGGTTGAAGCTTCTGTCACTCTTGCCCTCCAATACATAGTCCTATCAACATACAACTAACCCTATGGTGGGATCCACGTGCGCGCTCATATGATGGGAACCAAAGGACAGCAACATAACCACAAGCAAATTAAACCAATCATAGCAATTCACCAATTACCGATAGGACAACGAATATCTACTCAGACATGCATCATAGGATGGCAACACATCTTTGGATAATAATATGAAGCAGAAAGCACCATGTTCAAGTAGAGGGTACAACGGGTTGCGGGAGAGTGGACCGCTGTAGATAGATGGGGGAAGGTGATGAAGATGTTGGTGAACATGACGGAGGTGTTGGTGTAGATCGTTGTCACGATGATGGCCCCGGCGGCGTTCCGGCGCCACCGGGAGAGAGGGGAGATCCCCCCTTCTTCTTCTTCTTCCTTGACCTTCTCCCTAGAGGGGAGAAGGGTTTCCCCTATGGTCCATGGCCTCCATGGCGGCGGAGGGGCGAGAGCCCCTCTGAGATTGGATCTGTCTCTTTGTCTCTCTCTGTTTCTGTGTTTCAGATTCTGCCCTTTCACCGTTTCTTATATTCCCGGAGATCCTAACTCCGATTCGGCTGAAATTTTAACATGATTTCTATTTGAATATTGGCTTTCGTGCGGCGAAAGAAGGGTACCAACCGCCTTACGGGGTGGCCACGAGGGCCCAGGGCGTGCCTGACCCCCTGGGGCGTGCCCCCCTGCCTCGTGCCCCCCTCGGGCATCATCTCGTGTTGATTCTTCTTCCCAAAAATCACATATATTCCAAAAAATCTCCGTCAGTTTTTATCCCGTTTGGACTCCGTTTGATATGGATTTGCTGCGAAACAAAAAACATGCAACGAACAGGAACTGGCACTGGGCACTGGATCAATATGGTAGTCCCAAAAATAGTATAAAAAGTTGCCAAAAGTATATGGAAGTTGTAGAATATTGGCATGGAACAATCAAAAATTATAGATACGACGGAGACGTATCAATCATCATATCTTAAATCTATTACTAAGAATCAAGTTTATTTTGTCGATGATCTTCATAACGGTTTTTATTATATCCTTCTTGGATATCTATCACTTTGGGACTAATTTTCATGTGTTTCTTTTGATAAGCTCAAACAAATATAAGTGAAGATCATGAGCATAATTTTTCTTTCTATCAAAATAATTTAAGTGAAGCAAGAGAAAATTTCTTGAAAAATTTACTAACTCTCAAAAAGATCTAAGTGAAGCAAGAGAGCATTTCTTCAAAAAATACCAAAGCACGCAGTGCTCAAAAAGATATAAGTGAAGCACTAGAGCAAATCCATAGCTCATAAAATTTAAGTGAAGCATAGAGAGCAATTCTAACAAGTCATGACATAATTTTGGCTCTCTCAAACAAGTGTGTCCAGCAAGGGATCAAGACTTAAAACACAAAACAAAACAAGCAAAGACTCAAATCATACAAGACGCTCCAAGCAAAACACATAGTATGTGACGAATAAAAATATAGCTTCGAGTAAAATACCGATGGTTGTTAGAAGAAAGAGGGGATGCCACTCGGGGCATCCCCAAGTTTAGTTGCTTGCTTCTCTTAGGATAACAACTTGCGGTGCCATGGGCGTCCCCAAGATTAGGCTCTTCTTACTCCTTATTCCTTCATCCATCATAAGATAACCCAAAACTTGAAAACTTCAATCACACAAAACTCAACAAAACCTTCGTGAGATCCGTTAGTATAAGAAAACAAATCACTACTATAAGTACTATAGAAAACCAATTCACATTTTAGTTTTGCATTATATCTACTGTATTCCAACTTTTCTATGGCAAAAACTCATGAAATAAAACCATAGAATCATCAAAACAAGCACACAACGCAAAGAAAACAGAATCTGTCAAAAACAGAACAACCTGTAGCAATCTGGATATTTCGAATACTTTTGTAACTCCAAAAATCTTGAGAAATTATTAAAACCTGAGAAATTTGTATATTAATCTTTTGCAAGAAGAATTGGTATTTTATAACACACTGGTTAAAAACTAGAATTGTTTTCGTGAGCGCGAAAGTTTCTGTTTTTCAGCAAGATCAAACAACTATCACCCAAGAAGATCCTAAAGGCTTTACTTGGCACAAACATTAATTAAAACACAAAAAATGCAATCATAACAGTAGCATAATTGTTCTAACACTCAAGAACAGAAAGCAAAAGGCAAAAAATAAATTTTATTCATTGGGTTGCCTCCCAACAAGCGCTATCATTTTACGCCCTTAGCTAGGCATAAAGCAAGGATCTAAGTTTTGTCATCCTTGTTTCGAGATCCATAGGATGCCCTCACGATTGATTCATATGGTGTCCTAATTCTAGTTCTAGGGAAGTGTTCCATACCCTTATTTAGTGGAAACTGGAACTTAATATTGCCTTCTTTCATATCAGTCATGGCACCGATAGTGCATAAAAACGGTCTATCAAGGATAATTGGACAAGACGGATTGCAATCAATATCAAGAACAATAAAATATATGGGTACATAATTCCTATTTAAAAGAATAAGAACATCATTAATTCTTCCCATATGATTTTTAATAGTAGAATCCGCCGAGTGCAAATTTAAAGAACATTCTTCAATATCGATAAGACCAAGCACATCACATAAAGATTTCAGAATTGTAGAAACACTAGCACCCAAGTCACATAAAGCAAAACACTCATAATTTTTAATCTTGACTTTGATAGTAGGTTCCCATTCATCATATAATTTTCTAGGAATTGAAACTTCTAATTCCAACTTTTCTTCTAAATCTTTCATCATGGCATCAACAATATGTTTAGTAAAAGCTTTATTTTGTTCATAAGCATGGGATGAATTTATCGTGGATTGCAACGAAGAAATACAATCAATCAAAGAGCAACTATCACAATTAAAGTCTTTGTAATCCAAAAGAGTGGGCACATCACTAGTTAAAGTTTTGACCTCTTCGAACACACTTTTATCAATTTTCTCAACAAGATTTTCACCCTCCAAATTATCGGGATGCCTTCTAGCTAAAGTTGACTCTTCTCCAGTCCCTTATCAATCTTAATTTTACTAAATAAGGAATAAATAGAAGAAACACCAATCATTTTAAGATCATCATTTTTATCTTCTAACGAGATAGGTTTGGCTGCCATTTGATTTACCGAGGTAGCTTGTGCATCGGATATTTTTCCTAGCAAACTTTCGGCAAAAGCATAATTACATTGGAGATTGCAAACTTGTCTACTAATATCATCAAGTTGTTTTGTTATAGCATCTAGCACAACGGAGGGCTCCTTGAGTTCTTCGGTAAAATATTTATTATGATCAAATTGTGTAGTCATATATTCCTTAGTACTTTTCTCAATTTCAAACAAAATATTGGGGTAAGGAACATCATAATATTTTCTTTGAGGCATCATGACTATGCAAATAAGAACACACACAAAAACAGATCTGGCAAAAAAACGGCAAACGAAGCAAAGAAAACGGAAAATTTTTGTAAAGTGGGGGAGAGGAAAATGAGAGGAAAATGGCAAATAATGTAAATTGCGAGGAGATGAGATTTGTGATTAGGAACCTGGTAGATGTTGAAGATCCTCCCCGGCAACGGAGCTAGAAATTCCTTTTGATGACTGCTAGAACTACGTCCGTATTTTCCCAAAGAGGAAGGGATGATGCAGCACAACGACAGTAGGTATTTTCCTCAGTGATGAGACCATGGTTATCGAACCAGTAGGAGAACCAAGCAACACTATGTAAACAGCACCTGCACACAAATAACAAATACTCACAACCTGAAGTATTAAAGGGGTTGTCAATCCCTTTCGGGTAACGGCGCCAGAAATTGGCAAACGGGCGTGAGAGGGTTGAAATATTGATAGATCGAACGCCAAATAAAATAAAGTGCAACAAGGTATTTTTGTATTTTTGGTTTAATAGATATGAAAATAAAGACAAATAAAGTAGATCGCAAAGGAAAATAATATGAGAAAGAGACCCGGAGGCCGTAGGTTTCACTAGTGGCTTCTCTCGAAAAAAATAGCAAACGGTGGGTAAACAAATTACTGTTGGGCAATTGATAGAACTTCAAATAATCATGACGATATCTAGGAAATGATCTTTACATAGGCATCACGTCCAAGATTAGTAGACCGACTCCTGCCTGCATCTACTACTATTACTCCACACATCGACCGCTATCCAGGATGCATCTAGTGTATTAAGGTCATGGAGAAACGGGGTAAGGCAATAAGGACGATCACATGATGTAGAAAATATATATTTATGTAGAAATAGACCCCATCATTTTATCCTTAGTAGCAACGATACATACGTGTCGGTTCCCCTTCTGTCACTGGGATCAAGCACCGTAAGATCGAACCCACTACAAAGCACCTCTTCCCATTGCAAGATAAATATATCAAGTTGGCCAAAAACCCAAATATCAGAGAAGAAATATGAGGCTATAAGCAATCATGCATATAAGATATCAAAGAAACTCAAATAACTTTCATGGATAAAAAGATAGATCTGATCATAAACTCAAAGTTCATCCGATCCCAACAAACACACCGCAAAAAGAGTTACATCATATGAATATCCAAGAGACCACTGTATTTATAATTAAAAGAGAGTGAGGAAGCCATCTAGCTACTAACTACTGACCCAAAGGTCTACAAAAGACTACTCACGCATCATCGGAGAGGCACCAATGGAAGTGGTGAACCCCTCCGTGATGGTGTCTAGATTGGATCTAGTGGTTCTGGACTCTACGGTGGCTGGAATTGATTTTCGTCGACTTCCCTAGGGTTTCTGGAATATTGGGGTATTTGTAGAGAAAATAGGCGGTTCAGGGGGCACCCGAGGTGGGTGTTGGAAATATGCCCTAGAGGCAATAATAAATTAGTTATTATTATATTTCCTTGTTCATGATAATCGTTTATTATCCATGCTATAATTGTATTGATAGGAAACTCAGATACATGTGTGGATACATAGACAACACCATGTCCCTAGTAAGCCTCTAGTTGACTAGCTCGTTGATCAATAGATGGTTACGGTTTCCTGACCATGGACATTGGATGTCATTGATAACGGGATCATATCATTAGGAGAATGATGTGATGGACAAGACCCAATCCTAAGCATAGCACAAGATCGTGTAGTTCGTATGCTAAAGCTTTTCTAATGTCACGTATCATTTCCTTAGACCATGAGATTGTGCAACTCCCGAATACCGTAGGAGTGCTTTGGGTGTGCCAAACGTCACAACGTAACTAGGTGGCTATAAAGGTACATTACAGGTATCTCCGAAAGTGTCTGTTGGGTTGGCACGAATCGAGACTGGGATTTGTCACTCCGTGTAAACGGAGAGGTATCTCTGGGCCCACTCGGTAGGACATCATCATAATGTGCACAATGTGATCAAGGAGTTGATCACGGGATGATGTGTTACGGAACGAGTAAAGAGACTTGCCGGTAACGAGATTGAACAAGGTATCGGGATACCGACGATCGAATCTCGGTCAAGTATCGTACCGATAGACAAAGGGAATTGTATACGGGATTGATTAAGTCCTTGACATCGTGGTTCATCCGATGAGATCATCATGGAACATGTGGGAGCCAACATGGGTATCCAGATCCCGCTGTTGGTTATTGACCGGAGAACATCTCGGTCATGTCTGCATGTCTCCCGAACCCGTAGGGTCTACACACTTAAGGTTTGGTGACGCTTGGGTTATAGAGATATTAGTATGCGGTAACCCGAAAGTTGTTCGGAGTCCCGGATGAGATCCCGGATGTCACGAGGAGTTCCGGAATGGTCCGGAGGTAAAGAATTATATATAGGAAGTGCTATTTCGGCCATCGGGACAAGTTTCGGGGTCATCAGTATTGTACCGGGACCACCGGAAGGGTCTCGGGGGTCCACCGGGTGGGGCCACCTGCCCCGGGGGCCACATGGGCTGTAGGGGGTGCGCCTTGGCCTACATGGGCCAAGGGCACCAGCCCCAAGAGGCCCATGCGCCAAGAGAAGAGAAAAAGGGGAGAGTCCTAAAAGGGGAAGGCACCACCGAGGTGCCTTGGGGAGGATGGACTCCTCCCCACCCTTGGCCGCACCCTTCCTTGGAGGAAGGGGCAAGGGCTGCGCCTCCCCCCTCTCCCTTGGCCCTATATATAGTGGGGGGAAGGGAGGGCAGACCAATCTAAGGCCTGGCGCCTCCCTCTCCCTCCCGTGACACATCTCCCTCCTCCCGCAGCGCTTAGCGAAGCCTTGTTGGAATCCCGCTACTTCCACCACCATGCCGTCGTGCTGTTGGATCTCCATCAACCTCTCCTCCCCCCTTGCTGGATCAATAAGGAGGAGACGTCGCTGCTCCGTACGTGTGTTGAACACGGAGGTGCCGTCCGTTTGGCGCTAGGATCATCGGTGATTTGAATCACGACGAGTACGACTCCATCAACCCCGTTCTCTTGAACGCTTCCGCTTAGCGATCTACAAGGGTATGTAGATGCACTCTCCTTCCCCTCGTTGCTAGTCTCTCCATAGATAGATCTTGGTGACACGTAGGAAAATTTTGAATTTATGCTACGTTACCCAACAGTGGGCACAACCCACCAGGGCGCGCCTGGGCCTCTTGGCGCGCCCTGGTGGGTTATGCTCCCCTCGGAGCACCCCCAAGTGCTTCTCCGGCTCACCGGATGTCTTCTGGTCCAAAAAAAATCCACAAAAAGTTTTGCTGCGTTTGGACTCCGTTTGGTATTGATTTCCTGCGATGTAAAAAAACATGCAGAAAACAACAACTGGCACTTGGCACTATGTCAATAGGTTAGTACCAAAAATGATATAAAATGACTTAAAAATGATTATAAAACATCCAAGAATGATAATATAACAGCATGGAAAAATAAAAAATTATTGATACGTTAGTGACGTATCAGGTTCATACTTTCGGAAATGCAATCTCTCAACATCATTAACATAATTCAATCACATGATAATCCCTCAAAGTGTGGCAAAGAATCACTGCAAAGTATCTTTTCACATCGAAGAAACTAAGATGAAATCACGTAGGAGGTAGTAAACCAGCTCAAAGTTGTCTTTCCAATCAATCTATTGAACCAGCCCCCAAAGTGTCAAGAATAGTTCTAGAGATCGTACTACAACAATGCCATATGATACGTATCATTCAGTTCTTATGTGACCTAGAATACCCCAATGTCACCACGTGTATCCGCGAGTAAAGACATGCATCGTGTGATCTCAAATCCAAAATTTTCAATCCAACATAAAGAAACCTCAAAGAGAAAGACTCAATTGACCATGAAAATAAGAGATGGAGTTGAAGATCCAATTATATTGATAAAGCTCATGATACATCAAGATTGTATCAAATCAAGAACACGAGAGAGAGAGAGAGAGAGATGAAACACATAGCTACTGGTACAAGCCCTCAACCCCGAGGATGAACTACTCACACATCACCATGGAGGCAGCAAGGTTGATGAAGATGGCCTCCCCAATGGTTTTCCCCTCTGGCAGGATGCTGGAGAAGACCTCTAGGTGAGACCGCTTCGTAAGAGAGGCTTGCATGGCGCAGGAATTATTCTAGGTTTCTCTTTGGGTGTTTCTCTATTTATATGATTTTGCAGCACTGGAATCACGCAAAATGGAGCCACGAGGGGCCACAAGCCAGGGGCGAGCCCTACCGCCCGGGAATGCCGGGATGGCTTATGGCCACCTCGTGAGTCTTCTTGTTGCCATTCAAAACTTCTAGTGTCCTTCTCGGTCCAGAAAAAATTGTCATAAATTTTCATCGTGTTTGTACCTTCATATGTATGGATTTTTTGCGAAACAAATAACATAAGAATTAAAAAACAAGAACTGGTAGTGGGCCCTAGATTAATAAGTTAGTCCATAAAAATATAAAAGTGCGCCAAAGCCATACATAGTTGATGTAAATATAGCATGAACACATCATAAATTACAGATACATTAGAGACGTATCAGCACCCCAAGCTTAATTTCTGTCCTCGAGTAGTTAAATGATAAAATAAACCATTTATGAAGTGTTAATGCTAGAATAGGACAGACCTTTGATGACAAAGGCAATGATAATTCTAATAACAAGTAACATAGTTCCTTTAAGTTCAACATATCATAAACATGTAATGAAGTATCTCGCAGCCTTTCAAGATTATATTGCAAATAGAAAGTAATGAATGAATTAAAGATGACGACTAGGTACCCACATGTGAAGATAACCATCATACTTATACAATGCTCAACAATTGCTATTAGAAGAATGCATGCAAAGCTAATAGGGATCCTCATGCTCAATACGTGGCACTGAAAGAGAGAGAGAAAGATGGAATTGACTCAACATGAAAATTAAATAGACAGGCCCTTCACAGAGGGAAGCAGGGATTAAGATATGTCAGAGCTCATTTGGTTTTAAAATAGAGACATATTTATTTTGGGAGGTGTACTTTTCCTGTCAATGATTTACGACAAAGGTTTCCAATATCTTTCATGCTAAACACATTAATGGCAGTTCTCGTGCTTTTACACCCCCCACCCCCCCCCCACCACAAACAACACAATCCATGGCTAGCCGAATCCATGGGTGCCTGCGAACTTTCAACTTTTCCGGGGGGAGTGTCCTTTATAAATTTTAATATTTTATTTGGGACTGGGCATCCCTATTACCAGCCTATCTCATAATTTTCGCAAGCGAATAAACTCTCATCGTCAGTAAAATACATTTAGCATGGAGGATACCGATTACTCACACCGCTCCATGAACTGTACGGGCACACAAAATACAAGTTTATGTGAAGATTTAGATGTGGCACATGAAAATTTACTTGGAATGACAGTGTGACTGTAGGATGGTCTGGCCTATTGCTCTTTCCTTGTGCTTATTTCGCTTTAGGGGGTTGGTTTACAGGGACAACTTTTGTAACTTCTTGGTATACCCATGGATTGGCTAGTTCCTATTTGGAAGGTTGTAATTTCTTAACCGCAGCAGTTTCTACCCCTGCTAATAGTTTAGCACACTCTTTGTTGCTACTATGGGGGCCCGAAGCACAAGGAGATTTTACTCGTTGGTGTCAATTGGGCGGTCTATGGACTTTTGTAGCTCTCCACGGGGCTTTTGCACTAATAGGTTTCATGTTACGCCAATTTGAACTTGCTCGGTCTGTTCAATTGCAGCCTTATAATGCAATCTCATTCTCTGGTCCAATTGTTGTTTTTGTTTCTGTATATACCATCTATAGGTAGGTATGGTGGACACTTTATGGCATAAACTTGTTTCAAGGATGGATGCACAATCAGTATGTCTGCTTAGTATAGCAAAGGCTACCAAATGACCAGGGGCAACCTCCTGCTTAGAAATAAAGCCCTAGAGTTCATACTTTCACCATTGCAATCTGTCAACATCATTAACATAATTGAATCAGATGATAATCCCTCAAAGTGCAGCAAAGAATCACTCCAAAGTCTCTATTCCTATCGGAGAAAGTAGGATGAAATCGCGCAGCAGCTAGTAAACCACCTCAAAGTTGTGTTTCCAATCAATCCATTAAACCACCCCCAAAGTGTCACGGATAATTCTAGAGATCATACTAGAACAACACCATATGATACGTATCATTCAACTCTTATGTCACCTAGAACACCCAATGTCACCACAGGTATCCGCAAGTTAAGACATGCATCAAGTGATCTCAAATACAAAATATTCAGTTTAACATAAAGAAACGACAAACATCAAGACTCAATTCACCATAAAAATAAGAGAGGGAGGTGAACATCATAAGACTAAACTATATTGATAAAGCTCGTGATACATCAAGATCATGTCAAATCACAAACACGAGGGAGGGAGAGAGAGAGATCAAACACATAGCTATTGGTACAAACCCTCAGCCCTGAGGATGAACTACTCGCGCATCACCATGGAGGCAGAAAGATTGATGAAGATGGCCTCCCCAATGGTTTTCCCCCTCTAGCAGGGTGCCAAAGAAGGCCTCCAAATGAGATCGCTTTGGAACATAGGCTTGTAGCGATGGATGAACTATTATATATTTCTTTCCGGGGGTTTCTCTATTTATAGGATTTTTCAGCGTTGGAATCACCTGAAATGGAGCCACGAGGGGGCCACAAGCCATGCGGTGGGCCCTGCCCCCTGGGTGTGGCGGGCTAGCTTGTGGCCACCTCGTGGGTGTTCTGGCTGCCTCCCAAAGCATCTAGGGTCCTTCTCGGTCTAGGAAAAATCATCGTGAAATTTCATCATGTTTGGACCTTCCTATGTATGGATTTTCTGCGAAGAAAAAGCATACAAAAAATAGGAGCTAACACTAGATTAATAAGTTAGTCCATAAAAATAATATAAATATGCACCAAAAACCATATATAATTGATGTAAATATATCATGAATACTTCATAAATTATAAATACGTTGGAGACTTATCAGAGAGTGACCCGACTCTTGAGTTTATTCAAGTGGGAGTGAGTGATTTACATGCCCATGGGGGCAATTGTGTAGCTTAGGAGTCCTTAAGAAATTACGAAGGTTACCCTTAAAGTAAGGAGGTGGGAGGTTAGAACTAGGTAATTTTTTGTCCTTTGGCCCATGTGCCTCTAATTGGACAAGGAGGTGGGTTGTAGCACATTATGGGGAGTATCCCTACACCACATGGAGGCTTCCTTTTTAGGTCTTGGGCCTCTTCACTCTCTTGCCTTCACCTTTTACTTATTATTTTATGTGTTCTTCCTCCTTTGACTTGTTCATCATGAAGGTTTGCTTGGAGTTTTGTTGACCAGGATGGCTTGCTTGGACCCATCGGGGCTTGCCAGGTCTATTGTTGACCTTCCAAAATTGTGTAGAATAGGCTTGACTTTTGTGGTCTGCCTGTGCATTTAAGATAGGGGGTGGGACCTCAATTAGAGTTCTAGCCATTACTACAACATGAGTCCCCTTGACTCGGACTCACAAAAGTGTTCTTCACGGTTTCGAGTCAATAAGTTGGCCTTGGAGTATTGTCGGTGTTCTTGAAGCCTTCACGGATGCTTGATAAGCTCTAGTGTTGTGTGTTATCGAAGAAGGGCGTCATCTTGGTTTTGTTAAGTCCATTTGACCCTCGTGACCATCGTCTTGGGTAATTTATGGAAGTCCATGCGGCCCCTAATAACTTAATTCAACTCCAAGAAATATCCTCTGGGAATTTGGGTCCTTACGCGACTTGCGGGAATTTGGGGAACCACCACAAATTTTATGGGGCCATGAATTACTCCTAGAATACCTTGCGGGAATTTGAGGCACCACCGTAAGTTTTACGGAGCCATGAATACCCCGTGAGAATTTTTGGGCACCACCATAAATTACATAGCGATATATGACTCCAGAAATATCTTGCATGGATCTATGACTCTTCTTCCATATATTTCCATCTTCGGTAAATATTTTGCGGAAATATGGAGCCTCTCCATAATTTAAGTTTGGCCACGAGAAATATTTCACCAAAATATGGTGTCGTTCGGGGTCCCTAAAGCCATTTGATTAGCGGTTCAAAGGAGACGTCCCTGAATGATGGAAAAATATCATGGGAAGAACTAGTACACATCCATGGTCGTCCACGCATTTTTATTATTGGAGCTTCCGGACATTATTATACTTTATTGTAATTTTTTATACCAGAAATAATTTTTCTTCGAAGTCCCTCATGGATTCTTGCAATTTATAAAAATCTGGCATTTTCAGTTATTTTTAGGTCACCTGGTGAATTTTTTTTGAAAATAAGGGCCTCTAAGAAATTTTTTTAGAACATCCAGCATCCATTAGGTAAAGTTCAGTAGTCTCCAAGGCTTGTCTATAATTACTTGTAAAGTGGAGGGCCTGTGCATTTAAAACCAAACTGAAAAACAATATCAAAAGGGATCCCGACCAACCTTAATATTTTTGTTTATGGTTGATAATTCAAAACCATAGGGAAGTTGGTTTCTCGTATAAAATAAATAAATTAATTTTACAAAAAGTACCGATTTCTTGGAGGCCGAGCGTAGCCCATGACATCACTCCCTTACAATCTTCTCCACATCACCAGCACTGGCCCACCACCAACACGAAGGGCTGAAGGCCACCACACGAGACCTCCTAATCAGCGCTTGAGACGCCCGAATCAGCGTGTGGCGCTAGCGCAGCCAACTCACGGGCCATGGTCCATTTGTCATATGACGATCACTCTCTATTGGCTGGACCGCTTGATTAACTCGCTAGCTTTCCTTCGAAAAATCGCTCGCAAGCTGACTACGCCATTTTCCTCGCTTTTTTGGTGTTGCGAAGTTGTTCAGAAAATAAAACCAACTACCGTTTTTAAAGTAAAAAGTTTCATGAATTTGAAAAAAATCATAAATTTCAAAAAAGTTCATGGACTTTAAAAAACATCAACTTAAAAATATCATAAGTTTGAAAAAGGTTCAAGGATTTGAAAAATGTCCATACATTTGAGAAAATTCATGAATTTGAAAAGTTCATGACTTTTAAATTATTCAAGGATTTGAAAAGTTTGTGAATTTGAAGAAAGCTAATGAAATTTGAAAAAGTTTAGCAATTAGAAAATAGATGTCCAAAAAGTTCAAATTATATAAAAAGAATGAATGCAAATTAAAATAGGAAAACCCCAGAAAGAAAACGAAAATAACCGAACAGAAGTTTCTAAAAGCTTCCCAGAAACAAATCAAAGACCAACCAAAAAAGTAAAAAAAATAAGAATAAAACAAGGAAAAAAGAATTTAAATCGACCAAACAAAACCGAAGTACAAAAAAAGAGAAACCAGCCAAAATAAACTAGAGGGGCCCTGTAGAAGGTTGCCAAAATCTGGCGAGGCTATGTCTCGCTTGCTGCGGGATAGTAGCTGTCCTCGCCGTAGTTACCATAGTATTTTTGAAATGTTTACTCTGTGTATAAAAATTGTTGCCGGAGTTTTTTTTAAATGTTTGTATCAAAAAAGTATTCAAAACTTTCAAGAAAATGTACCTAATATTAGAAAAAGTTGTGAATTACGTATTTTAAAAATATTAAACATGTATAAAAAAAATGTTGCCGATGTACACAACAAATGTACAATGTGTATGAAAAAGTGACATTTAAACATATATTGAAAAACTATTAATCATGTATTAAAAATATTGTTAAATGCGTATAAAAAAGTTAAAGATGTATACAAAATATATAAAACATACATGAAAAAAATATACTCCCTGCGTTCCGAATTACTTGTCGCGGGTATGGATGTATCTAGATGTATTTTAGTTTTAGATACATCCATTTCTGCGACGAGTAATTTGGAACGAAGGGAGTAGACATCAAAACATATATTTAAAAAATTATTTATTTGTATGTTAAACATGTATAAAAATATTTTCTTTATGGATACCAATTTTTTTACAAAATGTATGAAAAAATTAGACATTAAATATATATATTAAGAAAAATGTTAAACATGCATAAAAACTGTCCCTGGTATATATAAAAAATGTCCGTATTGTATACAAAAAAGGTACATTGTGCTTGAAAAATAGCAGACACGTGTTGAAAAACTTCAATGAAAACCAAAAAAACTGACATAGAACAAATAAATCCAAAGAAAGAAAAAAGAGATAGGAAAAGGGAAACAGAAAATCAATAGAAAAACCAAAGAAACCCCAAGAGAAAACTTGGTAGATCAATGGAATAACTAAAAAATAGAAAAACATAAAAAAAAACTAAAGCTGGAGTGTTGGGCTGGCCTAATAGCGCCCAACCATATGAGATTCCTAATGAGAATCGGTACGGGCGAGAAATAGTTGTTGCATCCAAAACCTGTGTGAGGAGCTAAAAGGGTTGACCCATCTAACTCACCAAACGTTGGAAGAATGTGTGTGATGTGTACCAAAATCAAAGTAAACACGCGCGCGTGGAGCACCAAAAACGAAATCGCCTGCCACACACCCACTACTTAGCCACATGACCTCATGAGTCCTGGCCTCTCGTGGTGGACCAGCCGTCGCACCCAACCCTAGTGACCGGGACTCCAGGGGTCATGAGCTGGATAGGCCGAGCACGTTGACTTCGCCATGCTAGCCTAGCACATCACCCCTCCATCGTCGCTCTTAGGACGCCAGGCCTCCATCATAGCTCCTCCTCCTAGTCGGCCTTGATTGGATATCTCCCTAGTTGGCGCTTGTGGCGCAGGCTCCACCATCGCTCCTTCTCTAGAGTTGGTGTGAGGACAAGTTGGCATTGAAGGTCGGCTGGCTGTGGTGGCTGGCGCCATGACCCCGAGCGAAACAATTGCGGCTACGACATCGACGGTGGCGCGCATTCCTGAGTTGATTTTATTGTTTGTTGCAAGGGATTTCTTGCAATTGGACATTTATTTAATTTTTGTTAATTGCTTTGCAAGAGGTTTCTTTCCCTAGCAACAAGGAGGTGGTGCCCTAAAAAAAGGTGGGGTTGATTTGAAAAATAATTAATAGGGATTGTGTGGTTTGAATAAAAATCAATAGTAGAAGGCATGCGTCCATAAGAGGGATTAAAGCGATGAAAGCAAAACCACAAGGGCGATGCTAGGTGTTGGCCGGCCGGCCGAAATTTCTACTGGTCGCCTAACAGCCATTCAATTCGGCCGTTCTAGACCATTTGATTCCCGCCTTGTCCCTGTCCTTCTAACTTACCTCCTCGCCTTACTCACCTCCCTGCCACACCGCACGCTCTCCTCTCGTCACAGAGCTCACTCTCCTCTCGCTGCACAACCCTGGTTTCATGTGCAGCACGCAGCAAGAAACATGTTGCCGTCGTCACAAAAGCTGCACACAACCTGTAGCTCGTGGTCGCCGCCGCCCCAGCAAACGGAAGTTTCCCGTCATGCCATCGCCAAGAAAGGTTGTAGCAAAACCCGTTGCTGGTTGCAGCAAAAAAAAGTACACAGTCGCTGGTATTTCGACTCTCACTGGCCCGCCACAGCACTCGTAGGTTGTAGTGCCCTGTAGTTTCCTTAGACGTTTGTAGCATGGCTGTAGGTGGGTTGTAACTCCTACCGACAATGGTTGCAACTTCTGATGTGGGGGGAGGGGGTTGCAACTCCGGCGAAAGCCATTCCAACAAAAAGCAAGGCCAGTTGCAACTCCGGCGAGAGCCAATTCCAGCAAAAAGTGTATGCGGTTGCAGCTTGTCAGCGCAAAAATCCAGCAAAACACAATGCCGGTCCAGCCAAAAAAATTTAGGATGCAATTTGTACACCCCCTTTCTAGCATTGCCGTCGGCCGATTCCAGCCTAAAGTGGTGGCATACAACAACTCATTGGTTGCACCTCAGGCTACAATGCCAGATGCTAGTTCCAGCATCACCATCGCTCGCCGGTTTGCATCCATCGTCGTGGTCGGTCGCTGTGGTCGCATCGTTCGGTCACCACCATTGAAGCACGCGGGGGCTATGAGTTGTGGCAATCGTCGCCAGTGGCCACATCGGCGCCACTTACACGCAGCATCACCCCATCACCAGGTCATGCTATCTGCCCTATAAATGTCACCATTGTCACGTTTGTCCTCTCCGAGATGGGCTCGAATCTGCAAGGGCGACCTGTGTTTTGTATCGCGGCTGCTTATCCTCCGCAGCATGCAGTGCCAAATCTAGGAGGGTGCGGTGGGCAGCCGTAGTAGGGAGAGGTTGTTGCGGTCAGAGGGGATGGTAGCCATGGAAAAACGAGAAGTAAGACGAGAGGAGGAAAAAATACAACAATGCGGTGCGAAAATGATTTTTTTCTTCAAAAAGGAGCATAACCTTTTTGCATCAAACAATGCACACAACCATCTTTATTAAATTATCCAGCAAAGCCTTCCAGAATAAATACATGAATCAACTCAAAGCCGCCTCCCTGACGAGCACTATCATCATACCTATATGCTTGATGATGTGACGTGACCTCGCACCAACACATACCATGTAATCCGGTGGCCTCACTAAGCCGCCCGTCAAGCTGGGAACACCGGCCGATCTTGTAGACCATCAACGCGCATTGCATGTGCACTCTCTATAATCCGCCACCGCCATCTTCCATCATCAAATCTTCAGGAGCGATCAATGCATTGACCTTGTCAGGCCATCTTGCCGTCGACGCCAGACAGTGCCACCCTCATGTGTGCGCGTCAACACGCGTCTGTCCCTGAGACTGCACTGCACCGCGTTACCAAGACCCGTCGTCATCGATGCGGTACTTGCACACCACTCCTCCTCTTGTCCCCTTCAGGCAGCGCAACTCCAAATAATGCCCACAAGATGGAGAACGGCGCCAAAGGCACCGCCATCGTTCGATCTGGGAGACCGGGTTTTTCGCAGAGGAGCCGAAACATGGTAACAATGATTGCAACCGATGATCCCTTCGACAAGGAGATGACGTCCACAACACCGCGATCGTCTGCCATGACCGAGGTCGACATGGTTTTTGTTGGTGGTCATGCCACACTGAGCCAGCAGCTACCTGGAACGCCGTCAGGGATCCAACATCCCTCGCTGACCCCTGTACATGCCTCCGACTGGCCACGGTCCCTACCGTTGATGGATCTGGGTGATGGCCAGATCCATGACACACGGTCGCCCACCATAGGCAGGGAAGCACGTGGGCTCACATGGGCATGGAGGCGAGCGTCGCTGCCGCACGACCAGGGACACTGTCTTGACCGTTGTGCGTGCTCACCCTCTTGGTCCCGCCCAGCCGAGCCAGAGTGTAGTTGCGGCGTCCGTCACCCCCGATAGGGATTAGTTGGGCACCGC
Source organism: Triticum aestivum (assembly GCF_018294505.1). Classification (NCBI taxonomy): domain Eukaryota; kingdom Viridiplantae; phylum Streptophyta; class Magnoliopsida; order Poales; family Poaceae; genus Triticum; species Triticum aestivum. The sequence goes on from NC_057809.1 coordinate 440,741,085, forward strand.
ACCACCACAACACGCATCGGGACCTCCCAGCGTTGTTGACACCATGCCGCCGTTCGCCGGAGAGAATCGCACCCCTGTTGCCGTCCCACCGCGGATCCGCCTGAGGCATCATGTTGGCCGCCATCGATGGGATCCAGGTCGAGAGAGAAAGGTCTTCAAGGAACACCCCGCAGCCGTCGTCTCCGGACCTGTGCAGGCTTCACCAGCAGGGCCTTAGGCGGCGGCGAGACAAGGAGGAGGCTGGTGGTATACCTTTGGCAGCGTAGTTGAATCGCCCCCGCGCTCCTCGAGGGGGCGTGCGAAAACGATGGGCTATTGGATCTGGTTTTGATCGAGATGGCAGATTGCGACCAACCTAATTTATATGCGGTCGGCTGGCACCAATCATTTATCAACCCAGAAACTCTTCTTTAATCAAGTACAATAGGGATAAAATATAATTGTGTGCATCACAAATCACAGTGATGTTTTCCGGGAAACAAATTAGAACCGCCCGTTTGAATACGAAGGCGGCGCGTGCCGCTAAGCCACGAACACGTCAAACAGGCCCATTGGCCCGCGTTGCTGGTGCCGGCTTGACGAAGCGCCTCCAGTACCAGTGCTGCGCCCATACAGCGCCCATGGACTCGATGGGTACGCCCTTCGTCTCCGGTAGGAACACCGCCACGAACACCGTCATGACGACCACCCACCAGGCGTAGTAACCGAAGGTAATGTATTTGAACCGGCACAACATTTCCAGGAATGACTGCGACTGCGCAAAGGTGAGCAACCCCGAGATTGCCCCGCTCAAGCCTAGAGCCGACGACCTCACCTCAAGGGGGAAGATCTCGCTGGTGATCACCCACGAGAGGGGGCCCCATGACACGCCGAATCCCGCCGTGTATACGCAGACGAGCGCCACCACGGCCATCGCGTAACCTCGCGGCATCGCGACCTCGCCGTTGGTCCCCAGCTGCGCGCCGAAGATCCACGCCATGGCCACCAGGGACAGGATTAGGACGACGCCGCCCAGAAAGAAGAGAGAGCGGCGGCCGAACCGGTCGACGACGAGCCCGGCGACCACTATGGATGCGAGGCTGACGACGTCGGTGATGATCGAGCCCAGGATGGCCTTCTGGCTCGTGAACCCGATGGTGTAGAAGAGGAGAGGCGTGAAGATGGACACCACGATCACGCCCGTTAGCTCAAAGAACACCGTCATGGCCACGGCCATAACAAGGTGTGGCCGGTACTCGCGGCGACCGAGGCGCCGGAGTGCGCCAGACTCGTGCATCTTGTCCTCCTCCGCGGCTTGGATGATATCCTGGAGCTCCGCGTTGATGTCGGCGTCCAGTCCACGGATGCGCCGCAGTGAAGCGCGAGCCTCGTCGACCTTCCCCCGCAGCACCAGGCTGTTGGGCGTATCCGGGATGAGCGCCGCGTCCACGACGATGAAGCCAGCAGGGACGATGCCGATGCCGAGAGAGAGGCGCCAGCCCCACCTAGGAATGGTGTTGGCGCCGTAGTCGACAAGATCGGCCATGAACAGGCCCACGTTGAGGAAGAAGTGGAAGGTGCTCGTGAACGCCCCGCGCCACCGCGCCGGCGCTATCTCTGCCAGGTATAAGGGCGCAGACTGCAACAACAACAAAAAACACATCCGTTACAATGCACGTCATGCATATGGAGTTGGACGAAAGCGCGCGCGTTAATTACCAAACTAGTGAAACCGACGGCGACGCCGAGGAGAATGCGGCCGATGATGAGCATCTCAATGTTAACTGCGGTGAAGTTGAGGAGGGCGCCGGCGAGAAACAGCAAGCCGCCTATGAGCATGGAATTCTTCCGGCCCAACGTCCTGGTTAGATGGCCGGCGATCGGGCTGGCGAGCATGCCGGCGAGGTAGAACGAGGAGACGAAGGTGTTGAGCAACTGACTGTCGAAGATGCAATAGGTATCCTGCTTCGCGTTGGACATCTTCCGCAGAATCTCCGGAAAGAAGGCCTCGAGGAAGGACTCCATCTGCGTCAACCCACCTGACATTTCGCAGAAACAATTTTAAACATGATTGATCAAGTGGCCAACAGATACACGGTCATATCATTTTTTCATATCATTTTTTTCGAGAACCGACAGAAGAACTGCACAAGTGCAATATTAGGCTCGAAAGGGATACTACCAGAACAAAACGGCAGCGCCTAATTATTGCATCAATCACTTTTATCCTGGACCGCTAAATCTTCATCCAACAACCCATAAAACATCAGATGTTGTTTATCTTCAACCTCTTACTCTTTTTCGCAACGTAACAGCCGGTTTACCAGGCCTAACCGCCTGCCTCCGCCCACCTCCCCGCGGCAGGCGGCTATCACCATGATCGCCGTCCCGTCCTTCCCTCCACCTCGAACCATATGATGATAGTTGCATATTAGAAGAAAGATTATGGTTGCATGTGACCCAATCTCTATTTAAGAATTTCCTAGTGTTATAGTATTTGAAGTAATCTTTATTTAAGAATTTCCTAGTGTTATAGTTTTTGAAGTAGTTCCTCCGACAATATCTTGCAGTTTTCTATACCGAGAAAGGACAAACATTGCCTCATCAAGTAGACTGCCGGAGTGTCACGGCCAAGTATATAGCCATAAAAGTCCGAGTTTGGTTCCATGTTCATCCCATGCTACGCGTCACTATCAAACTCGGATTTTTTTCAAAACTGTCAGACTCGGCTTCAAACCGGCCAAGGAAAAGTCTTTGAACTTTGTAAGCTAGTTCAGAAGACAAAACTCGTTGTGAGTGCCTAGATGAATATCTTTTAATTTGTTGTAGGTGATATTTGCCCGGATTGGGTTTGAGATATCAAGCTCAAACATATAAAATTTGTTTCTTAATAGAAGAGTTAGCAGAAAATATAATCATCACCCAGTCTAAACATAAGAAAAGAGAAGAGACAGGGAAGACAACGTCAGGCAGGAGACTGATAAATGTTCTAGCTTTTAGGATGAAGGCGTCCAACAGGATTATAGGATCAAGGCGCATATTCAGAATATGGCACTACTAACCTGTGATTCCGACGTCGTACCCAAGTATGAGCCCGCCGGAGGCCGCCGTGAGGCAACTCATCACGACCGTGAATGTTATCTTGCCCGCGCCGTAACCAGCCCCGACAGCAAGTGCTCTCCCATCACACATAGCCCTATGGCAAAGAGAGCTCTGCGGTTTGACTGAGACCTTACAAGCTACTATCTCTCTGCTCGGAAATCTGAACGCAAGTACGCGGCATGATAAGTATTAGATAATGGTGCTTGTAACGGTGCAGGTGTTGTTGGAATTATCTGCCTTAGGCATCTTCAACGCGAACCTCTAAAACAAACACATTGTCCGCGAAGGACGGGTTCATAAACAATGGTACGATAGTACGAAAGCCGGTCATCCAATAATATTCATCAAAACATTCAAACATATTTTAAATGGAATTTGGACAAACCAAATTATTTTATGTAAACCGGACGATTGTCATTTAAACATAACCAAATTTATTACATTTTTGACATATTTTAATTAAAAAAAGCAGAAATGACAGTTTTTAACATAAATCTTCGCCAGCAGTGGCACCGTCCGTGTTCCACGTCATATCTTCCCCATGTCTAACAAGCTCAATGTCCGTGAGATCCGAAAAATGAAGTTACGGGTCGCCGGCGAGGGAAATAATAGAACATGGGACACAACCCACATTGGACACCAGACGTGCCCACTTCCTACTCTTCGCCGCTGGAGTGCGACGTGTGGAGGCGGAGGTTCTCTAGAAGGAGGAGCTCGCCATCCAAGTCCGGTCACAAACGACGAAGGAAAGCGACGCCCATCGTCCCTAGTGGCTCAACACCACCATGCTCTGCAAGGGCAGTGTTGCTTCCGAGCATGATGCCTACCGACAAGCTGTGGGGCGCCCACACAATGCTAAAGCCCTTCTCCACAAGCACTAGGACTCAACCTATCGGAGATGCCCTCGGGACGACGACTGACGCAGTTCATCCGGCGGCCATGGCCCAAAGGTCATCGAACTGCACCTCAACTTCACACAGGCATTCAGTTGTGACTGGTTAGGTTTTAATCCTAGGTTATATTTAATATCCTCTTATGTCCAATGTTTAATCATGTATGATATAATTTGTTGTTTATGATCTTTGTGTGAATTACTTGACGGCAATTTATCCATTTGATAATTGGGAAAGACAAATGAGGATGCCGCTAGGGAGGACATTATAGATGAGGGAGGAGTTTTAATGTTTTCTCTTGGAGGTGTTCTTAGTGTGTGGAATTATATCTTGCATGATTATTGGCATTGAAAATGGTTGTATAACTCGTCCATCCTCATTGTTTGTTTCTAAGTTGGTTTCCCTGCCTTTCGCCGGCGCCGCCGCGGGTCCACCTCGTCTCCTATGGTCCTTGGACCATGGAGGCGCGGCGGATCCCGGCCCTTGCCGGCGGGGGGGGGGGGGGGGGGGAGGCTCCGTTTTTAGGTGTTTTCTGAGTTTTGTTAAGGTTTGTGCCATGATCAAGAAAATGAGGCGGCGGTGGCTTCTTAAAAATGAAATAAGGCTCTTCCCGTCTAGCCCTCATCCCGGTGATGCTTCAAACATCGTCGGAGGGCATGTGGAGGCGTGTCTCCAGTAGATCTCGTGGGATCGGTCAGCATTTTTCTTCGGTAGATCCTTCTGGATCCGGTCTTCGTTCGTCTACATCTATGTGTCTGTAGGTTGGATCCTTTCGATCTATACTTCTCTTCATCAACGACGGTTGTTGTTCTGGTGCGATGGTTCTATAGGGCCTTAGCACGACGACTTCCCAACTGTCTACTACAACAATGTTTTCCCGGCTCCGACGAGGGACGGGCGATGACGGTGGCGCGCCTTCGGCTCGCTCTAGTGCTTGTAGTCGTCGCTAGGTGGTTTACGGACCTAGATGTAAATTTTACTTCTAGTATTTTCGTACTACCTTGACAATAGATGAATAGATTGGAAGTTTTCTCATAGAAAAAGAAAATGGTTGTATAATATTACTTTTTACCATAAAACAGTAAGGCAAAAGCCCTACTGTGTGTCATTTTTCATCAATAAGGAAATAACAAAACATAGTCTTACAATGGTTGATGTGGGGTGAGGGAGTCCTGGACTAAGGGGTCCTCGGGTGTCCCGTGTCCGCCTGTTGGACATGGGCCAGACTGATGGGTTATGAAGATACAAGACCGAAGACTCTCACCCGTGTCCGGATGGGACTCTCCTTGGCGTGGATGGCAAGTCTGGCATTCGGATATGAAGATTCCTTTCTCTGTAACCGACTTTGTATAACCCTAGTCCCCTCTGATGTCTATATAATCCGGAGGGTTTAGTCCATAGAGACAATCATAATCATATAGGCTAGACTTCTAGGGTTTTAGCCATTACGATCTCATGGTAGATCAACTCTTGTAATACTCATATTCATCAAGATCAATCAAGCAGGAAGTAGGGTATTACCTCCATAGAGAGGGCCCGAACCTGGGTAAACATCGTGTCCCCCGTCTCATGTTACCATCGACCCTAGACGCACCGTTCGGGACCCCCTCCCCGAGATCCACCGGTTTTGACACCGACATTGGTGCTTTCATTGAGAGTTCCGCTGTGCCATCATCAGAAGGTTCGATGGCTCCATCCATCATCTACAACAATGCTGCCCAGGGGGATGTCTTTCTCCCTGGCCAGATCTTCGTATTCGGCGGCTTTACACTGCGGGCCAACTCGCTTGGCCATCTAGAGCAGATCGACAGCTACGCCCCTGGCCGTCAGGTCAGGTTTGGAAGCTTGAACTATGTCGCTGATATCCGTGGAGACTTGATCTTCGACGGATTTGAGCCCATGGCAGCCGCTCCCTGCCACCGTGATGAAAATGACCTAAATCTGTCATTGGACCATACCCAGGAGATTGCGCCTATAAACACTCTGGCCCTAGATCCGGAGCAGCTTGCGCCATGCGAAGGCGGGAAGCTTAACCCCACCACGGAAGCCGCAGACCCATCGGTTTTGGAGTCGCACACTGACCCAACTTCGAGTGGGGTCTGCATCACTGGACCCCTGGATTCATCTCCGGTCACTGGTTCCGAACTACATGCATCCGCGTCCGCCGAACCTTACCAGGCGCCGATCGTCAAATTCAGTTCCGCGGACATCTTCCGGCACTCACCTTTAGGCGATGTGCTAAACTCATTAAAAACCCTCTCTTTAGCAGGGGACTCGTAGCCGAATTATATCCGGTTTGAACAGGGGGCTGATGACGGGGAATTTAGCCTCCCACCCACCTCCCACTTAATAGCCACTGTCAAAGATCTAACCGACATGCTCGACTATGACTCCAGAGACATCGACGGTATGGACGACGATGCCGAAAAGGAGCAGGCCCAAAACCCGCCATTTACCGGGCGCTGGACGGCCACCTCCTCCTACGACATATACATGGTGGACACACCCAAAGAAGTTAACGGCGATGACAAAGAAGACCCAGTGGAAGATAAACCTCTTGAGATACAGCCAAAGCGCCGACGACAGCGGCACCGCTCTAAGTCACGCCATGAAAAAGATAGAAATACCGGCACAGGAGAAAACAATACTCTAGACGATGCCGGAGACACTGAAGACCGTGTTGAGCCAACTTCTGAACAGGACGAACGGGAAGATGGGCGGGCCAGCCCTGATGAACAGGCCGTGCACGAAGACTCGGAGGATAGTAATTATCTCCCACTCTCCGAGGATGAGGCGAGCCTCGGCGACGAGGATTTTATCATGCCTGAGGAACCTCTCGAGCAGGAGAGCTTCAAGCGCCGGCTAATAACCACTGCAAGGAGCCTGAAAAAGAAACAACAACAACTTCAAGCTGATCAAGATCTTCTCAATGATAGATGGACTAACGTCCTGGCAGCCAAGGAATACGGCCTCGAACAACCACCCAAAAGTTACCCGAAGCGCAAATTACTACCTCAATTCGATGAAGAGGCGTTGGAGCCCATGCCATCAGCGCACAATGCGGCTGACCGACCACCACATGGTCGGGACAAAGCGGCAACCCAAGCCGAACACCAGCATGTACTACCTCGCTGTAAAGGCAGGGATAAAACAACTCGGTCATATACATATGACCTTCGGCAGGACCTGGACAGTAGAGCAGGACATACCAGATCGATCTACGGATCGCGGGGGCGTGCCCCGACACGCGACGACGGCTATCTATTCAGGCATGACAAACCTAATCACGCCCGGGCCGAATGCTGCAGACGGACTCCATCCGAGCTACGTCGCGATATGGCCCGATATAGAGGCGCCGCACACCCTCTTTGCTTCACTGATGAAGTAATGAGGCATGAATTCCCCAAAGGGTTTAAACCCGTGAACATCGAATCATACACTAGTAGAAAACAGGGCTTTGGTCCAGGCCGGGTCAGCCCATTAGTCCCGGTTCAGTCCAGAACTGGGACCAATGTGGGCATTGGTCCCGGTTCGTGAGCCCAGGGGGCCGGCCGGGCCACGTGGGCCATTGGTCCCGGTTCATCTGGACCTTTTGGTCCCGGTTGGTGGGATGAACCGGGACCAATGGGCCTCGCTCCTAGCCCACCACCATTGGTCCCGGTTGGTGGCTTGAACTGGGACCAAAGGCTCCCCTTTAGTCCCGGCTCATGTCACCAACCGGGACCAATGAGGTGCCTATATATACCCCTCACTCGCGAGCAGAGCACCCCAGTGCTCTATTTTTCTCTAGCCGAGGGGGAGAGGGCTTGGTGGTGCTCTAGCTCACCTCCTATGCACACAAGGTGTTCGATGGAATGCCCGAGCCACACTACTTAAGCTTTCTCCTCTCCAAGCTCGACCTCCAAGCTCCATTTTCCATAATATTTGTCTAGGTTTAGCGGTCCGTCACGCCCCGTCCCCGTCTTCACCGCCGTCGATCACCCGCGCCGAGCTCATCGCCGGCACCACCGTGGTGAGCCTCTTGTTCTTATCTTCTTTCTGAAAGGAAAAATATTCTTACTTGTATGTTTACATAGATACTTGTATTATTTTCTTACTTTTATTATTGCATCTTATAGAGTGCGATGGTTTTGGTATCCGGCCCCATCGGCCCTCGTCCTGTCTATTGTTCGGATGTGGTATATATATTATCTTTATAACTATTGGTTCATTTATTGTTTATGAAAATTATGCCGACCAACGTGACATAGATTTTATTTATGTAGGATGTATGTGAATCGGAAATGCCAACCGACCCTATTGTCGAGAGGTTAAATTTAGTTGAAGAAGAAAACAATTTGTTGAAGGAAAAAATAAAAAAATTGAGGAGGAGAAGATGATATTGGAGTTGCATGTTGCGGATGTCGTCGATGATCACAAGATCAAGATGGATGCAATGCGCTTGAAGATTAGAAAGATTAGAAAATATGCCATTCATACCGAGGCTTGGTATCATTATGCCGTTGGATCAATTGTTACCTTGGTTGCGATTATGATCGCATTTGTTTTCGCATTGAAATGTTTACATAGTTTCAATGTATGGTTTAATTAATTAGATGCTCTGGAGAGCTATATGTTGTTAGATGAGAACTATGTATGCACTTTGGTTTTAATGTGATGATGAACTTCTATTAATTTGGACACTTAATTATATATAATGCACGCAGATGAACCGGCAATGGATGTACGGTGACAGACACACCTGCGAGTACATTAAGGGCGTGCATGAGTTTCTCGATGCGGCTGAGGCAAACAAGCAGAATGGTTTTATGTGTTGTCCATGCACTGAATGTGGGAATACGAGGTCTTACTCTAACCGGAAAATCCTTCACTCCCACCTGCTTTACAAGGGTTTCATGCCACACTATAATGTTTGGACGAGGCACGGAGAAATAGGGGTTATGATGGAAGACGGCGAAGAAGAAGAGTACGATGACAACTATGTGCCCCCTGAATACGGTGATGCTGCAACGGGGGGAGCTGGTGAAGATCAAGAGGAACCAGACGATGTGCCCAATGATGCTGCAACGGGTGAAGCTGCTGAAGATCAAGAGGAACCAGACGATGTGCCCGATGATGATGATCTCCGCCGGGTCATTGTCGATGCAAGGACGCAATGCGAAAGTCAAAAGGAGAAGCTGAAGTTCGATCGCATGTTAGAGGATCACAAAAAAGGGTTATACCCCAATTGCGAAGATGGCAACACAAAGCTCGGTACCGTACTGGAATTGCTGCAGTGGAAGGCAGAGAATGCTGTGGCTGACAAAGGATTTGAGAAGCTACTGAAAATATTGAAGAAGAAGCTTCCAAAGGATAACGAATTGCCCGACAGTACATACGCAGCAAAGAAGGTCGTATGCCCTCTAGGATTGGAGGTGGAGAAGATACATGCATGCCCTAATGACTGCATCCTCTACCGCGGTGCATACAAGGATCTGAACGCATGCCCGGTATGCGGTGCATTGCGGTATAAGATCAGACGAGATGACCCTGGTGATGTTGACGGCGAGCCCCCCAGGAAGAGGGTTCCTGCGAAGGTGATGTGGTATGCTCCTATAATACCACGGTTGAAACGTCTGTTCAGAAACGAAGAGCATGCCAAGTTGATGCGATGGCACAGTGAGAACCGAAAGAAAGATGGGAAGTTGAGAGCACCCGCTGACGGGTCGCAGTGGAGAAAAATCGAGAGAAAGTACTGGGATGAGTTTGCAAAGGACCCAAGGAATGTATGGTTTGCTTTAAGCGCGGATGGCATTAATCCTTTCGGGGAGCAGAGCAGCAATCACAGCACCTGGCCCGTGACTCTATGTATGTATAACCTTCCTCCTTGGATGTGCATGAAGCGGAAGTTCATTATGATGCCAGTTCTCATCCAAGGCCCTAAGCAACCCGGCAACGAAATTGATGTGTACCTAAGGCCATTAGTTGAAGAACTTTTACAGCTGTGGAATGGAAACGGTGTACGTACGTGGGATGAGCATAGACAGGAGGAATTTAACCTTAAGGCGTTGCTGTTCGTGACCATCAACGATTGGCCCGCACTCAGTAACCTTTCAGGATAGACAAACAAAGGATACCACGCATGCACGCACTGTTTAGATGACACTGAAAGTATATACCTGGACAAATGCAGGAAGAATGTGTACCTAGGCCATCGTCGATTTCTTCCGACCAACCATCAATGTCGAAAGAAAGGCAAGCATTTCAAAGGCGAGGAAGATCACCGGAAGAAGCCCGCCATGCGTACCGGTGATCACGTACTTGCTATGGTCAATGATTTACACTACGTAATCTTTGGAAAGGGTCCCGGTGGACTAGTTGTTCCGAATGACGCTGAGGGACACGCACCCATGCACGCGACGAAGAACCTTTGCGTGAACCTGCTAGGCTTCTTGGGCGTGTATGGGAAGACAACAGATACACTTGAGACACGGGAGGACCTGCAACGTTTGCATGAAAAAGACGACATGCCTTCGAAGCAGTATAAAGGTCCTGCCAGCTACGCTCTTACGAAAGAAGAGAAAGAAATCTTCTTTGAATGCCTGCTCAGTATGAAGGTCACGACTGGCTTCTCGTCGAATATAAAGGGAATAATAAATATGCCAGAGAAAAAGTTTCAGAACCTAAAGTCTCATGACTGCCACGTGATTATGACGCAACTGCTTCCGGTTGCATTGAGGGGGCTTCTACCGGAAAACGTCCGATTAGCCATTGTGAAGCTATGTGCATTCCTCAATGCAATCTCTCAGAAGGTGATCGATCCAGAAATCGTACCAAGGCTAAGGAGTGATGTGGCGCAATGTCTTGTCAGTTTCGAGCTGGTGTTCCCACCATCCTTCTTCAATATCATGACGCACGTCCTAGTTCATCTAGTCGACGAGATTGTCATCCTGGGGCCCGTATTTCTACACAATATGTTCCCCTTTGAGAGGTTCATGGGAGTCCTAAAGAAATATGTCCGTAACCGCGCTAGGCCAGAAGGAAGCATCTCCATGGGCCATCAAACAGAGGATGTTATCGGGTTTTGTGTTGACTTCATTCCTGGCCTTAAGAAGATAGGTCTCCCTAAATCGCGGTATGAGGGGAGACTGACTGGAAAAGGCACTCTTGGAAGAGACTCAATAATATGCAGGGACGGATATTCTTGGTCTCAAGCACACTACACAGTTCTACAGAACTCTACCTTGGTGACCCCGTATGTCGATGAACACAAGAACAGTCTGCGCTCCAAACACCCGGAGCAGTGCGACGACTGGATTACATGTGAACACATCAGGACTTTCAGCAGTTGGTTGGAAACACGTCTCAGAGGTGACAACACTGTTTGTGATGAGTTGTACTTGTTGTCCAGGGGACCATCTTTGACTGTATTGACTTACAAAGGATACGAGATAAATGGGAATACATTTTACACGATCGCCCAAGATCAAAAGAGCACCAACCAAAACAGCGGTGTCCGCTTTGATGCAGCAACCGAGAGCGGAAAGGACACATATTATGGTTACATAGTGGACATATGGGAACTTGACTACGGACCTGATTTTAAGGTCCCTTTGTTTAAGTGCAAATGGGTCAATCTGTTAGGCGGCGGGGTACAGGTAGACCCACAGTACGGAATGACAACAGTGGATCTGAAAAATCTTGGGTACACTGACGAACCGTTCGTCCTAGCCAATGATGTGGCACAGGTTATCTATGTGAAGGACATGTCTACCAAACCGAGAAAAAGAAAAGATAAGGAAGCGAATACATCATACGATGAGCCAAAGCGCCACATAGTTCTTTCAGGAAAAAGGGACATCCTGGGAGTGGACGGCAAGACAGACATGTCTGAAGATTATGAAAAGTTTCATGAAATTCCTCCCTTCAATGTCAAGGCTGACCCAAGCATCCTGATAAACAATGAAGATTATCCATGGTTACGGCGCAATAAGCAAATGACACAAGCGAAGAAAAAGTGAAGACTTTCTCCCGCAACTATTATGATGATACCATGCCAACTTTGTAACACACGAACATGCTACCATTGTCCGTTTTGTACATGCACATGCTATGTGGGTGAAATTATGATACCATGCCAACTTTCAACTTTTTCAGAGTTCATTTGAAATGCTTTCATGTCTTATGGTTCGGCCCTCGTAATACCATGACCATTAGTCCCTGGCCCATGCCAACTTTCAACTTTCAACTTTCTAAAACTAATGGCACTAACAGAAAGTTTATAATTTTGCTCCTCGCCCCTGGCCCATGACCATTAGTCCCGGTTTGTGCCACAAACCGGGACTAAAGGGTTGGTCCTCGTTGCGGGCAGAGTTTAGTCCCACCTCGCCAACCGAAGGGGGCTCACACCGGTTTATAAGCCCTTCCCTCTCTGCCTTGTTGAGCTCCTCTCAAAGTGAAAATAGATGCCCTAATAGAGAAAAGTTTAACCTAAATTCATAGTGAATTTCTCTGAAATTCATAGAAATTTACTAGGAATTTAGGTTGAATTTTCTCTATAAGCGCATCTATTCTCATTTTTTAGTAAGTTAATCACAAACTTGTGATTCAAACAATTTTCAAAGAATTCAAATTTTAACTATTCAAATTTGAAAACTAATGGCACTAACAGAAAGTTTATAATTTTTCTAAAACTAATGGCACTAACAGAAAGTTTATAATTTTGCTAACCTAAAAGCAAACAGAATTAAAAATTAAAGCAAAAACAAAAGAAAATAAATAATGCAAAAAACAAATCAAAAAAACAGGAAAAAAACTATTTTTATAGTAAAGTTAATCACAAAATAAAATAAATAAAGCAACAAAGAAAACAAAAAACTAAAAAAGTGTTTTCAAATTTGAAAACTAATGGCACTAACAGAAAGTTTATAATTTTTCTAAAACTAAAAGCAAAAAGAATAAAAAATAAAGCAAAAACAAAAGAAAATAAATAATGCAGAAAACAAAACAAAAAAACTGGAAAAAATAGCAACAATAAGTATTTTGTTGTAAGTAGAAACAAAATAAAATAAATAAAGCAACAAAGAAAACAAAAAACAAAAAAAGTGTTTTCAAATTTGAAAACTAATGGCATTAACAAAAAGTTTATAATTTTTCTAAAACTAAAAGCATAAAGAATTAAAAAATAAAGCAAAAACAAAAGAAAATAAATAAAGCAACAAAAAAACAAAAAAATGCCACCTACTGGGCCCCCACGGCCTGAATACGACTAGAAACCCATCCAAGGGCCAGGATTCAGGCCCGCAGGAGGCCCAGTAGGCCCACAGGCATAGCAGTGACAATTAGGCCCGTAAGCCTGCAATGGAGAGGAGCTCGAGAGGGGTGCGACAGTGGGGCTTATAAACCACTGCGCACCCCTCTCAACTAGCGAGGTGGGACTAAACTTTTGACGCAACAGCCGCACAAGGCCTTTGGTCCCGGTTGGTGGCACCAACCGGGACTAAAGGGGGCATTGGTCCCGGTTGGTGGCACCAACCGGGACCAATGCCCCTCTTTAGTCCCGGTTGGTGCCACCAACCGGGACCAAAGGCCGTCGCTTCCCGCCCTTTGGGCTGCTGAAAAGAGGCCTTTGGTCCCGGTTGGTGGCACCAACCGGGACTAATGCCACCACCTTTAGTCCCGGTTGGTTTCACGAACCAGGACCAATGCTCTTGCTATATATACAGCACTTAGCAGTTTTCGACCAAATCACCCACTTCTCCCCCGACGCCCCCTGCTCCTCCTCGTCGCCGTCGCCGCCCGACGCCCCTGCTCCTCCTCGTCACCATCGTCATCGACGCCGTCAGGCTGCTCGCCTTTGCCGTCGCTGCCGCCACCGACGCCGTCAGGCTGATCGCCTTCGCCGTCGCCGCCGCCCCCTGTGAGCACAGCCCCTCCCGTCCCGCGCCCCTGCGCCCCTGTCCTGCGCGGCCGCCGCGCCGCCGCCCCTGCCCTGCGCGGCTGCCGTGCGCCGCCCCTGCCCTGCGCTGGCGCCGCGCGCCGCCCAGCCGCCACTGCCCTGTCAGGCCGGCGCCGCCCCCCGATCTGTTTTTTCATGTATATATGGTGTTTTTTTCAGATTATATGTATATGTGTGAGTATATGATTGTATGTATATATGTTCTCTGTGTATATATATGTTCATGTATATATGCAAAAGATAGATGCTTGTTTATATATATATGCTTGTTTTTTATATATATGTAATGATTTTTTTATAGAATATGATGTTTTTTTCATAGATGGTCCCATATATGATGTATGCACGAATGTGGATGAAATATAATGTTTTTTGTTCATAGAACATGATGTTTTTTTAATTCACAGATTTTTTTTGTTCATGATCAGGCGGGACGTTGAGGGATAATAGATGTATTTTTTCAGAATTTTCTATCGTGCATAGACGGATTTTAGACCACGGGAGCACCCCCTCCCTATCGTTGCAAAATTTGCTAAGTGATATTAAGAAAGGAAGGAAAAGAAGGATAGGAAAGAAGAAAATAAGAAGAGGAAAGAAAGAACAAGAGGAGAGGAAGAAAAGGAGAAATAAATAAGAAGAAGAAAAAAGAAGAAAAAGAAGAGGAGAAGAAGAAAGGAATAGTGGAGAAGAAGAGAAAATAGAATCGGGAACTAGGGTAGAGGGTCGAGGGTTCGAGGGTTCTATAGGGTCGAGGGATCGAGGGTCGAGGGTTCCAGGGTCGTCTAGGGGTCGAGGGTTCCAAGGTCGTCGTGGGTTCGAGGGGTCTAGGGTCGTCGAACATGAGAGGAAGAAGAGGATAAAAAAAGAAGAGGAATAAGAAAAAAAGAGGAGAAGAAAGAATAGAGGAGAAGATCTCCTCTATTCTTTCTTCTCCTCTTTTTTTTCTTCTTCTTCCTCTTTTTTTATCGGGAACGAGGGTCGTCGAGGGTCGCCGAGCGGTAGAGGAGAAACCCTAAATAGAAAGTATCGTCGGTGTGAGATACATGTACCGTCGGTGTCGGACACTACATCCACGTCCCACAAGTGGCGCGGGCTTCGACGCCCACGTCACTTGTGGGACATGGATGTAGTGTCCGACACCGACGACCACATGTATCTCACACCCACGATACTTGCTATTTAGGGTTTCCTCTACCGTCCGGCGACCCTGACCCTTGACGACCCTCGTTTCCGATAAAATAAAGAGGAAGAAGAAGAAAAAAAGAGAAGAAGATGAAGTTCTTCTCTTTTTTTTCTTCTTCTTCCTCTTTATTTTATCGGAAATGAGGGTCGTCAAGGGTCAGGGTCGCCGAGCGGTAGAGGAAACCCTAAATAGAAAGTATCGTGGTGTGAGATACATGCGGCCGTCGGTGTCGGACACTACATCCACATCCCACAAGTGGCGCGGGCTTCGACGCCCACGTCACTTGTGGGACGTGGATGTAGTGTCCGACACCGACGGCCACATGTATCTCACACCCACGATACTTTCTATTTAGGGTTTCCTCTACTGCTCGGTGACCCTCGACGACCCTCGTTCCCGATAAAAAAAAGAGGAAGAAGAAGAAAAAAGAGGAGAAGAAAGAATAGAGGAGTTACTCCTCTATTCTTTCTTCTCCTCTTTTTTTTCTTCTTCCTCTTCTTTTTTTATCCTTGAAGCGTTGTCGAGGCCACCCCAAACCCTAGAGAAGCAGCGTCGAGGCCACCCCAAACCCTAGAGAAGCAGCGTCGAGGCCACTAATTAATATTAGTTCTACGTTTGCCACTAATATATCCATCTGTCATGTTTGAATAATAATTGCCATGTTGTCAATATTTGTAGAAACTATGGACACCGCCCGAGACGAAATACAAGAAGAGTTGTTGGGGGACATAATCGCACGAGGAAGTGATGCCGTCTGCTCGTTGTTTCTCAATGACACCGATGGTCTGGAAGCAGCTGGCTATGATTATGATGGCTCCGGTGACCTAATGCCGGTGCAAGAAGGAGACCGTGAGGACGGCTCCGGTGACCCAATGCCGGTGCAAGAAGGAGACCGTGATGACGTCTCCGGTGACCGAACCGAGTCCGGCCAGGTATATATATTAGTTAAGCTTCTGCTGACTAGCTAATTGATGCATTCATTGTTTTGGTATGTACACATATTAATTAAGTCTTTGTTCTTTTTTCTAGCCCTCCGGATCGAGCACAACTTCGGTAAAGAGACGAGGCCCGAAGAAAAAGTTGAGCTCGGATGAAAAGTTTGAGATCATAGCAATCGCGCCCGACGGCCAACCGATTGAACCCCTCCGGACAAAGAGCGCATTTGTTGCTCAGTGCGGGGTTTTGGTTAGGGACAAGATCCCGATCAGCATCCAGCAATGGTTTAAGCCGGCTACAGAAGACCCTGAGGTGTCTTATGTCAATGATATGCAGAAAAATGATCTTTGGACTGAGCTGAAGTCAAATTTCACCCTACCGCCAGAGGATAATCCAGAGAAGCCAGTTAAAGAGCAATTAATCAAGTCTTTTGCTCTTAAGAGGATGGCAGAACTATTCAGGAGGTGGAAGAAAGATCTGAATAAGTTTGTCGAAAATAATGAGACACCAGAATTCAAGGGCAGATATGAGAAGATCAGAGATCACTGGCCCGCATTTGTGGCCCACAAGACATCGGAAAAGAGTAAGAAGATGTCGGCGACAAACAAGCAAAATGCTGCGAAGAAGAAGCATCACCATCGCACGGGGTCAGGTGGCTACCTCGTAGCCCGGCCTAAGTGGGCCAAGACTGAGAATGATCTGGTTGATAAAGGGATCGAACCAGAGACAATTAACTGGCCAGACCGTTGCCGGACTTGGTTCTTCGGGGCTGGCGGAACCTTGGACCCTGTAACAGGGAAGTGCATTTGGACGAACGATCAAATGGACATACCAGTCAGGAAGCTTCAGCAGTATATCGAAGCAGCGCAGCAAGGGACGTTCTTTCCAGACAGAGAGAACGACGAGCTCACAATGGCCCTCGGGAATCCTGAGCACCCTGGACGGACACGAGGCACGCCAGGCTCCATTCCGTGGAAGGTTGGGTTTCCGGACGCAGGCGGTTACAAATCCCATGAGAGGAGGAAAAAAGTGCAGCAGACCCAAATGCAGGCGCTGCAAGCAAGGGTACAAGCGATAGAGGAACGAGAAGCAAATCGCAGCAAACGTACTGCCGAAGCTTCCCCCGAAGCTACCCCGCCATCTCAGCGGAGAAGCAGCGTGGCTTCCACCGAGCTGCTTCAGCCGGAGCATGCCTTGACGGCTCCTGCCAGCTATCCCGTGGATGCTATCACGGAGTCTCAAAATTGCCACCTTATGACGCAATGGATGAATTTGAAGGTCAAGGCGGCTGTTGGCTCTGTTTATCCTACTGAACCCGGCGCAACTTTTCACTGCCGTCCGATTCCAGAAGGATATGCTAGGGTGATGGTGGATGAAATAACGGAGGGATTTGAGGACCTCCAGCTTGACCACCCTACCGGTGAAGGGGAGACTAGGCTGGGGTCTGCTCTGAAGACTCCATGCCTATAGCGGAAGGAGCTCATCAACCTTCCGAACTGGACGCCTCCGCCTCCTCCTCCTCCTCCTCCTCCGGCAAGTCAGGGCACTCCGCCTCCTCCACCGCCTCTTCCTCCCGCAAGTCAGGGCACTCCGCCTCCTCCACCGCCTCCTCCTCCGGCGAGTGACGATCAGGGCACTCGACCGGCTCCTTCTCCAGCACGTGGCGGCACTCCGCCTCCTTCTCCGCCTGCGCCGACGCGCCCGAGAAGCCAGCCTCCTCCTTCTCCGCCTCGTCAGCAAGGGCGGAAGAGACCTGCCGCCGCTTCAGCTGCTCCGGCGCGTTGTAGTACTTCTCCTCCGCCTCGTAAGCAAGTAAAGAAGACAACCGCTCCGTCTGCTCTACCGGCGTCTAGCAGTACAGCCAGAGGCGAGAGGAAATACAGATTTGGTCCTTCTCTGAAGACTCCGGAGAAGTTACCATACGAGAGGACCCCGGAGGAGAACACCGAGATCGCACGAGAAGAAGTGAGGAACTACTTTGAAGGGTTGAAAGCAAAGAGACATCCACCTCCGGAGGAGAAGGTAGATCCGGTGAAAGCGAAGCGCACTCTGGCTGCCCTGACAAAACCACCCAAGTCTCCGCCGAAAGGAAACTATGAGCGCATTATTGGAAAGGAATTTGCCGAAGCGGAGCGGTCGGGAAGTACTGTCAGTGATCAAAGGCTGAAAGAACGACGAGCTGGGAAACAAATTGCCCAGCTCGGCGAACAAGCGAAGCAATCGTGCCCCCCGCTCAAGGTGCCTAGCGACAACGTCGCTAATGATCCGAGGATGGTGCCCGGTTATAGCAATCTTGGCGATTACCTGCCCGACGATGTACATTATGAATCCATGGAGGTGCAGATACAAAGATACGAGTACGGGAAGCCTCTCGTCAAAGATGAAAGATCTCTATCAACGATGATGCGAAGATTGCATGATTGGTACTTGAAAATCTGCAGAGACTCTGGGGGAGGAGTACTTTGTATGTGAAAGTTAAAAAGGAGCATGACCTCGTTGGAATTGAACTGTTGCCTGTTCCATTTGAGGAGTTCTTTCAGTTTTTCAATCAATTGGCCCTCGATAAAACAACGGTCACCTGCTACTGTCTGTAAGTAGTACTACTTCTGTCATTAAGTCTCTCTATATAGCTCAGCTCTTTCATTGCATGTATTTATAATCATCCTCAATATATTATGCAGATTGAAGATCGCCGAATTGAAGAAAAGACAAGTCGGTGATATTGGGTTCATTAACACATATCTCATAGATGCAACTCAGGTTAAATTTCATGCCGCAGATACCGAGGCCAACTTGCTACGATCGTTGGTAATAAATGAAAACAAAGATATAATACTCTTTCCTTACAACTTCAAGTGAGTGTTACTTTCTTGTGCGTATTCGGTTTCCCTTATATATTAGTCAAGGTTATAGTAATGTAATTGATGAGTTATGCATGTGTGTGCAGTTACCACTATATTCTCCTAGAGATTAAGCTTGAGCAGGGACTAGTAACTGTCTTAGACTCAAGACGAAAAGATCCCCAGGACTATGCAGACATGACTCAAATGCTCGAGAAGTAAGTTAAATCGATCATTATCCACCATATCAGCAACTTTGTTCATTTCCTGATATATCAAGTAATTGTTTTCTTTGTCTGGCAGGGTTTGGAAAAAATTCTCCAAAAAAGCTCCAGGACTCCCGAAGAAGCTGCAATTTAGACACCCGAAAGTAAGTACTATAGTAGCATGTTCCGTGCATCTCCTATTGATTCAAGCGCTAGTTCATCAATACCATTTGGCATTCTTGCTTATCAGTTTGATTGACCTCTATTTCTTGTAAAGTGGTTGTGGCAGGAAAAGGGAATGATTTCTGTGGATACTATGTTTGCGAGTCCATCCGCCACACGACCTGTGAGCGGGGCTACACTGACGAACAATATGAAGTACGTAAATAACAACATTCACAATTTTATTTTATTACCATCATTTGTGTTGAGTTTCATTCATTCATATATATATATGTATTGACCCCCTTCTTCAAATTAGATGTTTCGGAAGCGGGATGAACTCCTAGCACCAGCTCGCATGCGAGCAATTCAAGAGGAATTGGCGGCATTCTTTCTTGACCACGTGATCGCTGAAGACGGAGAATACTATGTGGACCATGAGTCCGTATGATTATATTTGTAAGAGATAATTATTGTATATATGTAGCCGGTAGTGTCGGATAGATATACGAGAACTTGTTGTTCGACCAATCTCTCGGAGAAGGAGAGGTGGTCGATATCACTTCTCTCTGTATGCATATATGTTCATGACGATCTTCTGTTTCCTTCGTTTGCTTACTAGCTAGCTAGCGTGTCTAGTCCTCTCTATACGTATGTATAGTACGTAGCGTCGACCAAGCACGGACATAAGAGAGGACACTTCTCTCTATTAATTATAGCTAGCTAACACAATATATGAAACACCTAAATTAACCCCCCAAAACCCCCAAACCCCCCCCCCCCTTCAAAAAAAAACCCCAGCCACAGAAATGCTGACGCGTGGATGCCTATTGGTCCCGGTTGGTGCCACCAACCGGGACCAAAGGGTCTCCTGCCTGGGCTCCATGCACAGGCCACGTGGAGGCCCATCAGTCCCGGTTCTGGATTGAACCGGGACTAAAGGGACAGGGCATTAGTACCGACCCTTTAGTCCCAGTTCAGGAACCGGGACAAAAGACCCTTATGAACTGGGATAACGGGCCCTTTTTCTACCAGTGATACGATGGAACAATAGATCCCGCGGTATGGATTGAAGATTTTCTTCTCCATATTCATATGGCCCGTGGTGATGACCTTCATGCCATCAAATACCTCCCGCTAAAACTCAAAGGGCCAGCTCGGCACTGGTTAAACAGTCTGCCTAAAAACTCTATTGGCAGCTGGGAGGACTTGGAAGACGCCTTCCGCGACAACTTCCAAGGTACATACGTACGACCTCCGGATGCGGATGACTCAAGTCACATAGTTCAACAGCCCGGAGAGTCAGCCAGGAAATTCTGGACCAGGTTCCTAACTAAAAAGAACCAAATCGTCGACTGTCCGGATGCCGAATCCCTAACGGCCTTTAAGCATAGCATCCGCAACGAATGGCTCACCGTCACCTCGTCCAAGAAAAGCCGAAGTCCATGGCAGCCCTCACGGCACTCATGACCTGTTTTTGCGCGAGCGAGGATAGTTGGCTAGCCCGTAGCAAAAACACTACAAGCAAGGCTGGCACCTCTGAGACCAAAAACAACAACGGCAAGCCCCGACGCAACATGCACAAGCGTCGAAGCAACGGTTACAATACCGACGACATGTCGGTCAACGCCGGATTTAGTGGCTCCAAGTCCGGCCAGCGGAGGCCATATAAAAGAAATAATCAGGGCCCATCCAGCTTGGACCGCATACTCGATCGTCCATGCCAGATCCATGGCACCCAGACAAACCAGCCAATCATACCAACAGAGACTGCTAGGTTTTTAAACAAGCCGGCAAATTAAATGCTGAGAACAAGGAGAAGGGGTCGCAAAGCGAGGACGATGACGAGGAGCCCCATCCGCCGAACACAGGAGGGACAGAAGAAGTCCCGCCCAAGTTAAAACAGTGAACATGATATACGCTACCCATATCCCCAAGAGGGAGCGCAAACGCGCGCTCAAGGACGTCTACGTGATGGAGCCAGTCGCCACAAAGTTCAACCCATGGTCTTCCTGCCTGATCACCTTCGATCGCAAGGACCATCCGACCAGTATCCATCATGGCGGTTCAGCCGCACTGGTGCTTGACCCAATCATTGATGGATTCCATCTCACGCGAGTCCTCATGGATGGTGGCAGCAGCCTGAACCTACTCTATCAGGATACAGTGCGCAAAATGGGTATTAATCCCTCAGGGATCAAGCCCACAGAGACTACCTTTAAAGGAGTCATACCAGGTGTAGAGGCCTGATGTATGGGCTCAATCACACTAGAGGTTGTCTTCGGATCCCCGGACAACTTCCGAAGCGAAGAGTTAATCTTCGATATCGTCCCCTTCCGCAGTGGCTATGACACACTCCTCGGACGAACTGCATTTGCTCGATTCAACGCGGTGCCACACTATGCTTATCTCAAGCTCAAGATGCCCGGACCACGCGGCGTCATAATAGTCAATGGAAACACGGAACGCTCACTCCGTACTGAGGAGCACACCGCTGCTTTAGCAGCAAAAGTACAGAGCGGCCTCTTTAAGCAGAACCCCAATTCGGCGGCCGAGCTCCCGAACACCGTCAAATGAGTCCGGACTATTGCGCAGCAGGACAGCCCAGCTTGTCAAGAGCTCGACTAGCAATTCGTCCTCCGTCCCAGCCCCTACCAAGTGGCGGTGTTCGTACCACGCGTACATAACTACGCACTCAAAATACCATGGGTATAGACGGAGGCATAACTAGAGTGTGATCCATAATACGGCTCGACCTCCCCTGGACACACAAACTTTCACTTTTTCTTTTATTTTTTTCTCCTTTTCAGGTTTCTTTTCCATAGGCCCTTCCTGACGGCCTGATCACAGGTCCTTTCGAAAGGATAGATACACCAAGATGGCACAAGATACTGACGTATAAGGGAATTTCTAGGTGGTCTCTTTAATGATCACTCTACCTGTTTTCAGGACCCGCGCGCAGATCTCCCTTAGTTGTGGCATATTAAATAGCCCTGTTGCTTATTGCACTACTTGTACAAATACGCTTTGACGTATTAATCAAACTATAATGGAAATAGTTTGCAGCCCAACTTTTGCGGCACCAGCCTGCTCTTTTGGTAATCTTATCAAATCGCACCCATACACTTTGGTACGCTTTAATCCGCCAGGGGCTTCATTGCGCCCCATAATACGGCAACAAAGTCCGAACACTTCTTACAGTATAGTCGGCACCCCGAATTTAGCATTATATGCATTGGCTCCGAATCATATCTTTGGTCAATAGTTGGGTTGCCCGGCTCCTATGCTTACTACCTTACGTTCCGCTAAATCGGCTAGGGTAGTAAAGGGAGAACTACTGCGATTGTGTCCTGGTTTATCCGGATGAGCACCACAGTAGAGAAAGCCAAAAACTAACTATCATGATGCGGCATGAGCCGGTCAGCTCTTCGTAGGTTTCAAATCTTTAGCGATTTTTTCCGCATTATGCGATGAATCGGTTCTTATCCGACCAGGTGTTTACAACACCATAGTTCGGATTCTAGGGGCTGCGCCTAAATTTTTATTGTCAAACTCCTATGGCTAAGTGAGGGTGGTAAAGCCACATAGTCCAATTGCCTGGTTCGTTGTGCTAAACACCTCTTTCAAGGACCAAATTTGTGGATAAAGAGTGTTTAGATTCATCCCGAACACCCCCGTACTACCTACGTGGGGGCTGAAGCCAATGACTGGCCAACTCTCAGACTTGATAAAACGGCTGCACAGGAGGTAAAACTTTAAATAATAAACAACAAAGCATTATATTACATATCAACATTGTTTTCATCATACAGGACAGGATAACATGAATGCATTCATTCAAAAATAATGTCCTTAGCACATTGCTCGGCTACAATGCGGGATCCCTTCAGAACATCTTCAAAATACCGCTCGGGCATGCGGTGCTCCTTGGCCACGGGCGGTCCTTCGATCGCGAGCTTGATGGCGTCCATCTTCGCCCATTGTATCTTGACACGGGCGAAGGCCATCCGCGCACCTTCTATGCAGACCGATCGCTTGATGGCGTCAAGCCGAGGGTAGGCATTGACCAGCCGCTTCACGAGTCTGAAGTAGCTGCCGGGTATAGCTTCTGCAGGCCACAGCCGGATTATTAAATCCTTCAAGGCTAGTTCGGCCACCCTATGCAGATCGACCAACTGTTTAAATTGGTCGCTGAAGGGCACCGGATGTTCTGGCGCAAGGTATTGCGACCAGAACAGCTTCTCCGTTGAGCTCCCCACTTCGGCTGGGAAGAATTTTGCAGCGTCAGAAACACTACGCGGCAAATCCGCAAAGCCCCTGGAGAACTCCAAATTTTGGTCAGTAAGAGATACCTCTTCCTCACATACTTCCTTTGCATAATAAAAGCCTTACCCGCTATGATCTTCTTGGCCTCTTCGATCTCCCGGAGGGCGCCTTGGGCTTCGGCCCGGGCCTCTTGTGCGCTTTGGCGGGCCTTAGCGAGTTTGGACTCTTGGTCCGCATTCTGGCGCTCTAAGGACCTGTATTTCTTCACGGCATCCTGGAGCTCCCGCTGGACCTCACCAACCCTGGACTCATGCTTTTCTCAGGCGCATTTTTCCTTTACCGCTCTCTCCTCGGCCTCGGCCAGCGCCTTCTTGAGGGCCTCCACCTCGGTCGCTGACCCTACGAAAATATTATGGCACTATGATCAGAGCAAAAACATTCATACTTTTCGGACATGCATAAAATGATTGAATACCTTGATTGTCCTCCAGCTGCTTTTTTGCACGATCGAGCTCTTCCTCGATCTGCTCCAGCCTCTGCTTCAGTACGGAGACTTCAACAGCATGAGAAGTCGCGGCCAACAACGACGCCTGCTTATTCACATAGACATATATGGTTAGTCTCCTGCGAAAAACTATTTGATCCTCTGTTCGGCCCTTCTTTCCGAACCCCGGATAGAGTCTCAGGGGCTACTGTCCACACTGTGACTTTCTTTTTTACATAATTGTATTGCTTACCTCAAAGCCTGTTAGAAGGCTTGTGCAGGCTTCGGTTAGTCTGCTCTTTGCGGACTAAATCTTCTCAATCACCGCACCCATGAGGGTACGGTGTTTCTCAATGATGGAAGCACTTCGCAGCGCTTCTAGTAGAGTATCTGGTGCCTCTGGTTGGACAGAGGTCACCGGCAGAATGGGCACACCTCCTTCCGACGAGGGAGGCTGCTTGCCAGACTCCGGAGCCGTATAGGTCTCCGGGACCATATTCAGCCGCGGGCCGAATTGGACATGGCCCCCATCGCCAGTCTCCATGGGGATCTGCTCCCCCATGTGCCCGGCGGTCGAGGTCTTGCCCTCTGGTGCCGCCCCGACGGCCTCCTGCGTCTCTCCCTGGCCTGGGCTCCTTCAGGACAACACCTCGGTGTCATCCGCGGCCCTAGGAGAGGAGGCCGCCGGAAGGGACCCGCTGTCCATCACCTTCGGGTCCAACGAGTTCCCTGACGATGAGGATCGCTCGATGGCAGAACGAGCCGGACTGCAAGTACATGATTCACGTTTTAAAATTATGAAGTAAAGAGGCTGATATATGAATGCGTCAGGGTCTTTTGAATACTCACGATTCGGCCAGGGGCTTATCTCGGGGGAGCCATTCTGGGGTGCTGTCGACGTCCTCGCGGAGCTATCCGTGAGGGAGACCTTCCCCTTCTTGGACGCCTCCGCCTCCAGATTTGTGGAGGCCGCCCTCTTCTTCATTCCCCCCTCGGGTGGGGGGAGTTGCTTTCTTCTTCCTCTTCCTCCTCCTCGTCATCTTCGACGGCGGGGTGGGTTTCGGCGTCTTCGGATGCCACATCCGAAGTACCCTTGGGACGGAGGCCACCTTTGGTCCCCTTGGCCTTCTTCTTGGCCTTCTTCTCCGGCGCCTTGTAGGGCACCGGAACCAGCATCTTCGTCAGAAGCAGAATGGCTGGGTCCTCGGGTAGCAGAGCCGGACACTGAATCTGCTCTGCGTTCTTTGTCCAACCCTGAAAAAACAAATAGGGAAGTTCGGACATCCTCCTTGAGTAAGCAAGTAAGGGATACACCTTGAAACACGGAAAACTTACCGAATTGGCAGGATGGGCCAGGTCGTGCCCACGGTCCTCGGTCTTCGGCCACGTCTTGTTGGCCTTGAATAGATATCTTCATGCGTAGTTCCGAAGAACCGTTGCAAGGTCTTGTGCTCGGCCAGATCAAACTCCCATAGGTGGCAAGCCCAGTTCTGGCATGGAAGGATCTAGCGAACTAGCATCACCTGAATCACATCGACAAGCTTGACATTCTTGTCCATCATGCTCCTGATGCGCGTCTAGAGCGTTGTCAGCTAGTCCGACGAAGACCAATCCAGGCCCTTCTCTTGCCAGGAGGTAAGCCGCATTAGGGCCCCGGATTTGAATTCGGGAGCCGTGGCCCAGGTAGTGTCGCGGGGCTCTTTGACGTAGAAACACAACTTCTGCCACCCCTTGACGGTCTCAACGAAGGTGCCTTTGGGCCACAGGACGTTGGACATTTTTCTCACTGCTACCTCTTGAGCACTGCGTTGGTTTTCCCCGAAGAGGGAGGGATGATGCAACAAAGTATCGTAAGTATTTCCCTCAATTTTTGAGAACCAAGGTATCAATCCAGTAGGAGGCTACGTGCGAGTCCCTCGTACCTGCACAAAACAAATAAATCCTCGCAACCAACGCAAATAGGGGTTGTCAATCCCTATAAGGCCACTTACGAGAGTGAGATCTGATAGATATGATAAGATAATATTTTTGGTATTTTTATGATAAAGGCAAAGTAAATAACAAAGGAAATAACTAAGTAGTAGGAGATTAATATGATAAAGATAGACCCGGGGGCCTTAGGTTTCACTACTGGCTTCTCTCGAGAGCATAAGTATTCTACGGTGGGTGAACAAATTACTGTTGAGCAATTAACAGAATTGAGCATAGTTATGAGAATATCTAGGTATGATCATGTATATAGGCATCACGTCCGAGACAAGTAGGCCGACTCCTGCCTGCATCTACTACTATTACTCCACTCATCGACCGCTATCCAGCATGCATCTAGAGTATTAAGTTAAAAACAGAGTAATGCCTTAAGCAAGATGACATGATGTAGAGGGATAGACTCATGCAATATGAAGAAAAACCCATCTTGTTATCCTCGATGGCAACAATACAATACATGCCTTGCTGCCCCTACTGTCACTGGGAAAAGACACCGCAAGATTGAACCCAAAGCTAAGCACTTCTCCCATTGCAAGAAAGATCAATCTAGTTGGCCAAACCAAACTGATAATTCGAAGAGACTTGCAAAGATAACCAATCATACATTAAAGAATTCAGAGAAGATTCAGATATTATTCATAGATAGACTTGATCATAAACCCACAATTCATCGGTCTCAACAAACACACCGCAAAAAGAAATTACATCGAATAGTTCTCCACAAGAGAGGGGGAGAACATTGTATTGAGATCCAAAAAGAGAGAAGAAGCCATCTAGCTACTAACTATGGACCCGTAGGTCTGAAGTAAACTACTCACACTTCATCGGAAGGGCTATGGTGTTGATGTAGAAGCCCTCTGTGATCGATGCCCCCTTCGGCGGAGCTCCGGAACAGGCCCCAAGATGGGATCTCGTGGATACAGAAAGTTACGGTGGTGGAATTAGGGTTTTGGCTCTGTATCTGATCATTTGGGGGTACGTGGATATATATAGGAGGAAGGAGTACGTCGGTGGAGCAACATGGGGCCCACGAGGGTGGAGGGCGCGCCTAGGGTAGGCAAGCGTGCCCCCTACCTCGTGGCCTCCTCTCTTGTGCCTTGACGTAGGGTCCAAGTCTCCCGACTCTTGTTCGTTGAAAAAATCACGTTCCCGAAGGTTTCATTCCGTTTGGACTCCGTTTGATATTCCTTTTCTTTGAAACCCTAAAACAGGAAAAAAAACAGCAATTCTGGGCTGGGCCTCCAGTTAATAGGTTAGTCCCAAAAATAATATAAAAGTGGATAATAAAGCCCAATAATGTCCAAAACAGTAGATAATATAGCATGGAGCAATCAAAAATTATAGATACGTATCAAGCATCCCCAAACTTAATTCCTGCTCGTCCTTGAGTAGGTAAATGATAAAAACAGAATTTTTGATGCGGAGTGCTACTTGGCATAATTTTAATGTAATTCTTCTTAATTGTGGTATGAATATTCAGATCCGAAAGATTCAAGACAAAAGTTCATATTGACATAAAAATAATAATACTTCAAGCATACTAACAAAGCAATTATGTCTTCTCAAAATAACATGGCTAAAGAAAGTTATCCCTACAAAATCATATAGTCTGGCTATGCTCCATCTTCACCACACAAAATATTTAAATCATGCACAACTCCGATGACAAGCCAAGCAATTGTTTCATACTTTTGACATTCTCAAAACTTTTTCAATCTTCACGCAATACATGAGCATGAGCCATGGACATAGCACTATAGGTGGAATAGAGTGGTGGTTGTGGAGAAGACAAAAAGGGAGAAGATAGTCTCACATCAACTAGGCGTATCAACGGGCTATGGAGATGCTCATCAACAGATATCAATGTGAGTGAGTAGGGATTGCCATGCAATGGATGCACTAGAGCTATAAGTATATGAAATCTCAAAAAGAAACTAAGTGGGTGTGCATCCAACTTGCTTGCTCATGAAGACCTAGGGCGTTTTAAGGAAGCCCATCATTGGAATACACAAGCCAAGTTCTATAATGAAAAAATCCCACTAGTATATGAAAGTGATAACATGAGAGACTCTCTACTATGAATATCATGGTGCTACTTTGAAGCACAAGTGTGGTAAAAGGATAGTAGCATTGTCCCTTGTCTCTTTTTCTCTCATTTTTTTATTTGGGCCTTTTCTCCCTTTTTATGGCCTCTTTTCTTTCTCTTTTTTTTCGTCCGGAGTCTCATCCCGACTTGTGGGGGAATCATAGTCTCCATCATCCTTTCCTTACTGGGACAATGCTCTAATAATGATGATCATCACACTTTTTTATTTTTCTTACAACTCAACAATTACAACTCGATACTTAGAACAAAATATGACTCTATATGAATGCCTCTGGTAGTGTACCGGGATATGCAATGACTCATGAGTGACATGTATGAAAGAATTATGAACGGTGGCTTTGCCACAAATACGATGTCAACTACATGATCATGCTAAGAAATATGACAATGATGAAGTGTGTCATAATAAACAGAACGGTGGAAAGTTGCATGGCAATATATCTCGGAATGGCTATGGAAATGCCATAATAGGTAGGTATGGTGGCTGTTTTGAGGAAGGTATATGGTGGGTGTATGATACCGGCGAAAGGTGCGCGGTATTAGAGAGGCTAGAAAAGGTGGAAGGGCGAGAGTGCCTATAATCCATGGACTCAACATTAGTCATAAATAACTCATATACTTATTGCAAAAATCTACAAGTTATCAAAGCAAAGTATTACACACATGCTCCTAGGGGGATGTTCGCACACGAACACGTCACCATGTACCCTCGACGCCGGGGGTGATGCACCGTAGCTCACGTCGAAGGAGACCTGCCGGAAGCGCGGTACGCAAGACAATCCGGCATGCGCTTTTGAGGACCCGAAACCCCACATGCCCGGGAGGGACCCCGTCAGGGCGCGTAGCGGCTATGGGCTGCCCTAGGTCGACCTGATCGCCCCTAGGGCCTCGAGGTTCGCCGCCCTACAATGAAGAAGAACGAACGAAGAACGAGGAAGAAGAAGAACAAGGGAGAAGGAAAAGTAAAGGTAAAAGATGTAGATAGATTTGTTCGATTGTGTGTTGTTTCAATCGGCCGTCACCCCCAACATATATAAGAGGTGGCTGGACTTCTCGTACAAGAAAAGGACTAAAAATTCCGTCCAAAACATCAAAAACCCTAACCTAACTCGGACAGGAATCTTTGGCAATTTCCAGATCAATCTCAGTCTCACCGATTAGTTTTTTTCGGTCCCACCGAGTGAATGTTGCAAACTTTCTGTAACTTTCTGTAATTTTTCGGATCAACTCGGTCTCACCGAGTCAATCAACTCGGTTGGTCCGAAATGACTCTGCAGCTTCTGTTTCTGACCTTGTTTTGTCTCCACAGGTTGCATACGAACTCGGATTGAGATGATTTATATATGAAAATCGATCGTCTCGACGAGGCGAAGACAATTCTTTTAGAGCACTCCTTCATCTGAGGTCATATTGAGGGCGTAATCGGCCGAAAAGCACTCAGAACATTAAATTTTGTCACTCGGAGTACAACTTCGGCCATTGAGATGAGGTCGAATGGTGATAGCCTAAACATCAAAGTTGTTCCACTCGACGATATGAAACTTTCTCATGCTGAAAATCCTTTCACTCTGTATCTTGCCAAAATCAGGTGTCAACACATGCCCCCCTGTTTTTCGGCAAAGCTTGCATGCCGAAAAATAATATGCATGGTGTTCATTCTAAGGATGATGCCAACACTCCATCGGCCATTTATTTTTCTCAGGGCGATAATTATTTATCGGCCATGTTTGTGCTAAGGGCGATAATCGTATATCGGCCATTGCCTACTTAGGCTTCCTGCCACACACTCGGGTGGTACTTCTTCAAATATTTGCCATTGAGAGCTCGAGGTAACAATGCCCCCTGTATTGATTCCACCAAATATGAATTTCCGGGAACAACTCTTGTAATCCTAAAAGGACCTTCCCAACTTGGAGACCACCTCCCGAATTTTCTATCTCTTGAACCAATCGGTAGAATCACTTTCCAGACGAGATCACCAACTTGAAAATTCTTCAACTTGACTTTCTTATTGTAAGCCCTTGCCACCCTCAACTTATCTCTCTCTATGGCATTCAAAGCAGCCAAACGTTTATCAGCAACCTCATCAATGTTGTCCATCATCAAGTTCTAGAAGTCTATTGCCGATAAATCATTTTGTTTGGCTATTCTCAAAGCATTTAAATTTACTTCCACTGGTAAAACAGCCTCCTGACCATATACTAGCTCATATGGAGTCACTTTCGTAACACCATGCCTTGAGATTCTATGTGCCCATAATGCCTCAGACAACAAGTCATGCCATCCCCTTGGATTATCCTCAATCTTCTTCTTGATGAGCTTGATTAACATTTTATTGCTAGACTCAGCTTGTCCATTAGCTTGGGCATAATATGGGGAGGAATTGAGCAACTTTATGTTATAAGATTCAGCAGACTCTCTGACTTGGTGTGACATAAAAGATGAACCTTGATCTGTAGTTAACGTTTGAGGAATACCGAATCTATGAATAATGTGCTCGGTTATGAATTTAATTACCTCCGTATGCGTCATGTTCTTGAGAGGTACTGCTTCAGACCACTTAGTGAAATAATCAGTTGCCACCAATACGAACCGATGCCCCTTTGAAGAAGACGGATGGATTTGCCCAATAAAGTCTAAACCCAATCCTCTGAAAGGCCACGGCTTGATAATAGGATGCAACATAGCAGCGGGAGCCAATTGAATATCACCAAATTTTTGACAAGCTTCGCACCCTTTATAATATCTGAAGCAATCATTAATCATGGTCGGCCAATAAAACCCAGCACGTCGTAATAACCATTTCATCTTGGGAGCCGACTGGTGAGTACCACAAATGCCTTCATGTACCTCTCCCATAGCAACTCTTGCTTGGTCCTCATCCAAGCACTTTAAAAGAAC
Organism: Triticum aestivum; assembly: GCF_018294505.1. Taxonomy (NCBI): domain Eukaryota; kingdom Viridiplantae; phylum Streptophyta; class Magnoliopsida; order Poales; family Poaceae; genus Triticum; species Triticum aestivum. The sequence continues at coordinate 440,772,070 of NC_057809.1, forward strand.
ATCATCAACTGTTCAGCGATAAAGATCATCATCCCTCATAGTATATTTAAAAGCCATACGCCGAACAGCCCTGTCCAATCTGAGGTTTTGGGACCAAGATCGAATACAAGAAATGAACTAGGATTTGAGAGGAGATGGTGCTGGTGAAGATGTTGATGGAGATTGACCCCCTCTCGATGAGAGGATCGATGGTGATGATGATGGCGATGATTTCCCCCTCCTGGAGGGAAGTTTCCCCGACAGAACAGCTCCACCGGAGCCCTAGATTGGTACTGCCCAGGTTCCGCCTCGAGACGGCGGCGCTTCGTCCCGAAAGCTTCTTCTTGATTTTTTCTAGGTCAAAACACACCATTTAGCCAAATATGGGCACCGGAGGCCTGTCAGGGGGCCTACAAGGTCGGGGGGCGCGCCCTCCACCCTTGTGGCTGGCTGGTGGCCCCCCTTTGGTACTTTCTTTGCCAAATATTTTTTATTTATTCCAAAAATGTGCTCCGTGAAGTTTCAGGACTTTTGGAGTTGTTCGGAATAGGTCTCTAATATTTGCTCATTTTCTAGTCCAGAATTCCAGCTACCGGCATTCTCCCTCTTCATTTAAACCTTGTAAAATAAGAGAGAATAGACATAAGTATTGTGATATAATGTGTAATAACATCCCGTAATGCAATAAATATCAATATACAAGCATCATTCAAAATGGACGTATCGGGCCCATGATGTCTTTCGGACCATAGGAGGCCCTTTGTAACTCTGGGCCCATTAAAGGCCTGAGATGAAACTGGCCCATAATGAACAGTGTATCGCTTTATACCCATTAACGGCCCATTATTCTGTCGGCCGTTTCCAGTCCATGTTAACTTTCGGCCTTCTAAGTCCCATTTATTCTTGGGCCCATTTCTAGAATTCGGTTAGCTACGGTCTGTTACTGGCCTGTTTTGTTTGTGGGCCAAATCCAGCCCATGGTTACACTCGGCCCGTTTGTGGCCTGTTAACCCATTGGGCTGTTTTCATAGTGTCATCAAATACGGCCTATTAACGGCCCGTTATGGTCCATGAATAGTACAACCCATGTTTGGCGAAATGATTATACGACCCATATAAGGCCCATGGATCATACGACTCGTAGAAGGCCCATGGATCCTACGACCAGTAGAAGGCCCATGGATCCTATGGCCCGTAGGAGGCCCATGGTTACAGCCGTCTGTGTGTTGTCATGCTTATTGTGGTCTAGTTACAAAAAATAGGTTATTGTGGTCACTAGAAAAACACGGAAAAAGAACTGTAGTAACTACAAGCAAACAACTAAACAAGACAATAATGAAATAAATAAGCAAGCAACTAACACTAGGCTATTACGGCTATTACACATATTGAAGGAAATATGCCCTAGAGGCAATAATAAAGTTGTTATTTATATTTACTTATATCATGATAAATGTTTATTATTCATGCTAGAATTGTACTAACCGAAAACTTAGTACATGTGTGAATACATAGACAAACAGAGTGTCACTAGTATGCCTCTACTTGACTAGCTCGTTAATCAAAGATAGTTAAGTTTCCTAGCCATGGACAAAGAGTTTTCATTTGATGAACGGGATCACATCATTAGAGAATGATGTGATTGACTTGACCGATCCGTTAGCTTAGCACGATGATCGTTTAGTTTACTACTATTGCTTTCTCCATAACTTGTACATGTTCCTATGACTATGAGATTATGCAACTCCTGAATACCGGAGGAACAGTTAGTGTTGGGGATATGACTATCAGATATGACCCGCCCAGGAGGGGCCAGGTCATCCGTTATGGCAGTTCATCTAAATGAAACCCAAGAGTATGCTAAAGATGGAGGTTCATAGATAGGCTTGTTAAAAGGCCCAAATCCGGAGGCGGCTTAAGGACCGTAAATATAAACCACCATGTATATGTAAACTTGTGTCGTAAGGCATGTAAGATAAGTCACCAAGACGTACACATTTGTATGAGCCGGCCGGGACTCTGTAGGCTGCAGGGCGTCAACCCATGTATATAAGGGGATGACCTGGCGGCGGCTTAGGGCAAGAAACAACAAGTCGAAAGCCAGGAAAAGCGTGTTTGCTCCCTGGTAATCGAAACCCTAGCAATACCACCTCAAACTGGAGTAGGCCTTTACCTTCACCGCAAGGGGCCGAACTAGTATAAACTCCCCGTGTCCTTTCTCCCGTTTTAACCCCTTTAAGCTAACCTCGTCGCAATAGCTCCACAACTAAGTCCTTCTACGAGGACATCTGCCGTGACACTTCCACGACAGTTGGCACCCACCATGGGGCCCGCACATGGTGGTTTTTGAGTTCTTAAAGGGCAGCTTCAAAGGGATACGCTGTGGGCCGGATGACCAAGAGTCATTGCGGCAAGCTCTACATCGACGATGCAGGCTAGGGCCCCAAGGCCGGCTCAATTGAGTACGAGTACCGGGTCCCCTTCGGCGGAATCCATGTCTTCATCGGCAAGATCGGCGAGCCGGGCCCTGAGCCGGACATCTGCACTGACATCATCGAGATGGCTTAGTGTGCACGACCTGCCCGGGCTCAACCCGCCATAAGGCATGTCTTCGTTGGGTTTACCCATGGGACTGAGTTGGAAGGCTCTGTCTCCGGCGGTGAGACGACCATCTGCTCTGATGATGAGTCGTCCACAGGCGATACCAACTCAATGTATCAGCTACAAGACGGGCGGCTTGGGGGCTGTTCTAATGACGATAGTATTCAGGATCCCCGTGACCCGCCGAACAGGGTGGCGATCTTCATGGCTGGCACCCAGCCGACTTTTGATTCGACAGCCGCCGCGGCTATGACTTCCAGTGCAGCAACGATAATGGCAGCCGGGGCTGGCGGTTCAGCACGCCCACTGGCTCAAGTCTTAACAAATCTGTTGGATGCCCTGGCAACTTTGATGGAGGTTGAGGTGACCCCAAACAACCATGATCAGCACAAGGCAGAGATAGCTAAGTTGCGTGATGACATAGCGCAGGCTAAGGCAGAATTAGCAGCGTTAAACACCAGGATGGCTGCAGAGCAGTCCGTTTTAAGTGCCCAAGCACAACGGATTCAAGCAGATTCATACCGGCTCACGGTGGACCAGAACGCGTCGAATGAAGTTTTGAGGAGAAAATACCGGAGTCGTCTGCCCTTAGTTTATGAGTCAAGGGACCTCTTCAACACCCCTGGAGCTGGGGCCAGTAACCCGCCGGTGGTAAATCGGATGACTGAAGCGTCAGGCAGTGGGGTGCCGGGTCAGCTGCGCGTGACAAGTTCTCCGTATATGAACAACACCCCGCCTCAACACGTGGTAACACCGCCGGGTCACTATTCCACCCCTTTGGACAACATGATTGCTGCGGCAACGCGATTGGCAGCTTTACCAGTTGAGGGTGAGACTCTGGCGGCGGTTGAAACCCGAAGGGCTAGGGAGCTCCTTCAAACAGCTTTAGTCCAGCAACAGGCTTACTCTTATAGCCGTGACCGGATCCATTCAACCCCTCATCCAAGCCGGATCTACAGTAGGCACATTGACTCACCGGCAGTCTCGAGTACGGAGCAGCACCGTAACCGACCTCACGGGCACGACTCAGCGCGTGATGGTGCCAATGCACAGGATTTGGTGGACCAGGGCAGAGCACGTCGGGAGGCCGAGCTGGCGGCTCAGCTGGCGGCTCATCAGCACGCGCCGGTTTATCCGACAGCTTCAATTGAGGCATGTGTAACTTCCAAGGCTTTCGGTGTGTCGTGTCTAACGGCGGCTCTATGAAATGAACGTCTGCCCAAGGACTTCAAAGGCCCTCGTAAGGTGCCTAATTACACAGTCGATCAACCCCCTGAGGCGTGGGTGGAGAGTTATGAGATGGCTATGGAGATGCTGGATGTCAGTGAGGCTGCATACGCTAAGTACTTCACCGTGATGATGGAGGGGATGGCTCGTACCTGGTTGAAGGGGTTGACGCCTAACTCCATCGGGTCATGGGCGGAGCTAAAGTCCCGGTTTATCCAGAATTTCAAAGACACGTGTAAGCAGCCTATGTCGATCGTGGATTTGGTTTCTTGTGTTCAGGTCGAGGGCGAGTCAACAACCAGCTGGGTGTGCCGGGTCTCGACCATCATATATTCTTCAGATAATATCAACATCGGTTCAACGGTTCTGGTGTTGGAGAAAAATTGTCGGTTCATTCCACTCAAGAAAAAGTTTGGGCGGCTCAAGCATCATTGCAACGACATGGGGGAGCTAATGGCGGGTCTTGTAAAGTATGACGACTCTGATGGTACCAAGGACCCCGACTCTGAGGATGAATTAAAGATCGGGAAAGGGAAAGAAGAGTAACGACATGAAGGGACAACAGTATAACCCTACCAATCAGGGCGGCAACGGTAAGCGCAACGCTGATGATTTTGTGGCTAATACCAGTGCACACAATTATAACCAGCGTCATAAGGGACCACCGGCTCAAGGGACAAGATTTGACCTGGACGCAGTATTAAATCATCCATGTCCAAAACACGGAACGGATCAAAAACCGGCTACTCATTCATGGAAGGATTGCAGCATAATGAGAAGCTTTAGGGAGTCAATCCAGCACAATCGTGGCCCGAACGGTGGATCAGGATCCGGCTCTCATGGTCCGGGTCATGGTAGCGGCGGCTCAAATTCCAGGTTTCATAGCTAAGGCAATCAAGGTGGTTACAATCAGCAAAATAATTAGGGGAATCAATAGCAGCAATAGTCTGGTCATCAGAGCAATCCAAAGCAGTTGAATAGTGGGAAGTACCATGTTTTCACCACCAGTTTGTGTAAACGGGGTCAGAAGCTTCACAAGAGAGCTGTGAATGATGTTGAGCCAGCGGTGCCTTGCTATTTATGGTGGTTGGAGCAGCCTATTGTGTGGAGTCGTGAGGATCATCCGCCCCGGGTTGATAATCCAGGTCACCTGGCTCTGGTGGTAGCGCCTTAGGTTGGGGGCAATAAATTTACTAAATTACTCATGCATGGAGGTAGCAACATTAATGAAAGGGATCGAGAAGAGGTATCTAGAGGGGGGTGAATAGACTCTTAGCAAAAAAAGTGGCAATTTTTAATTTCTTCAAGTTGAGGTGGAGTTTTAGCACATGTTTAACCATTCACAATACATATCAAGCAAGCATGACAAGAGTATATGAGCAGCGGAAAGTAAAGCATGCAACTTTGCAAGAATGTAAAGGGATGGGATTTTAGTGTGCAAACGCAATTTGAGACACAGAGATTTTGGCGTGGTTCCGATAGGTGGTGCTATCATACATCCACGTTGATGGAGACTTCATCCCACGAAGGGTAACAGTTGCGCAAGTCCACGGAGGGCTCCACCCACGAAGGGTCCACGAAGAAGCAACCTTGTCTATCCCAACATGGCCATCATCCACGAAGGACTTGCCTTGCTAGGGTAGATCTTCACGAAGTAGGCGATCTTCTTGCCCGTACAAACTCCTTGGTTCAACTCCACAATCTTGACGGAGGCTCCCAAGTGACACCTAACCAATCTAGGAGACACCACTCTCCAAAAGGTAATAGATGGTGTGTTGATGATGAACTCCTTGGTCTCGTGCTTCAAATGATAGTTTCCCCAACACTCAACTCTCTCTCATAGTATTGGATTTGGTGGAAAGATGATTTGAGTGGAAAGCAACTTGGGGAAGGCTAGAGATCAAGATTTATGTGGTTGGAATGGAATATCTTGACCTCAACACAAGTGTAGGTGGTTCTCTCTCAGAAAATGTATGTTGGAACTGTAGGCATGTTCTGATGGCTCTCTCCACGAATGAAGAGTGGGCGGCGGGGTATATATAGCCTCCACACAAAATCTAACCATTGCACACAATTTACCAAACTCGGTGGGACCGAATCAGAAAACTCGGCCAGACCGATTTAGTTCATAATGTGACCGTTAGGCATTTCGGTGGGACCGATATGATCAACTCGGTAGGACCGATGTGCTAGGGTTAGGGTAAAGCCTCATCTCGGTTTGACCAATTATACAAACTCAGTGGGACCAATTTGGGTAATAAGTGAAACAGGGAGTTGGCCAAGCAAACTCGGTGAGACCGATTGCATATTTCGATGGGACCAAAATTATTGCAGTAGGTAACACAGAGTTTGCAAGCCCATCTCAGTGAGATCGAGATCCCATCGGTGAGACCGAATTGGCTAGGGTTTGACAGTGCTATGCCAACAGAACTCGGTGGCGCCGGATGGAAAGTTTCGATAGGGCCGAGTTTGACTTTAGGTTTGGGACAAATGTGGATGTAAGAAAGTGGTTGACGGCTTTGGACCATATCACTAAGCACTTTGAGCAAGCAAGTCATTAAGCAACACCTCATCCCCTTTTAATAGTATTGACTTTCCTATGAACTCAATGTGATTTTGGATCACAAAAATAGTAATTGTAAAGTCCCGAGCTTTGAGCTTGAGCCAATCCTTTGTCCTCATCATCTTGAAGGGGTCCCACATCCTCTTGTCCATGCCACTCCATTGTTGAACTTATATGAAACATACTAGATGAAAACATTAGTTCAACAAGAGATATGTTGACATTAATTACCAAAATCACCCAGGGAGCACTTGTGCTTTCAATCTCCCCCTTTTTGGTAATTGATGACAACATACATCAAAGCTTTAGATAAAGATATGAAGAATAACAAGTAAAGCTTTGGAAGGACATGTAACATGCATAGGCTCCCCCTACATGTATGCAATCATGTAAATATGGAATATAGGAGCATGTGAATGCATAAGCATGACAGAGTAAGCCATGAGTTACATGTATCTTGGCTATATGCATCAGAGCAAATGGTGTGAGTATGGGAAATGTACCTACATGCTCATGAGTCCTTGCCAAAAGTATGTACATCAGCAAGAAATCCTCATGCACATGAGTGTGATGCTTATACTTACCTTGTGGTCTTGAGCTGGCTTTGAAAGAGATGAACCTGAGTAAACAAGGTTAACACGGAAACATCTACTGAGTAGAGAAAGAACATCAAACCACAAGAGTACCAAGATTGGGATGACATGTAGAAACTGAGTACTGGATACTCTATTGGATATAGACATGTCCCCAAAAGGTAAAGATATGCATTGAATTCAATGATTTCCTTCCCTAGCAGTCTTACTCCCCCTGAATCTTGTATTGGATAATTAGAGAACATAGGGAAGCAAAATCAGAGTAAAACAGATCATAAACATAAACATGACATAAACATGTCTTTCCCCTCTTAAAGACATGTGACTTCTCTCCTCTTGAACACCAAGTATCTAGGGCCTTTGATGTGATTACCTCTCTCTCCCTTTGACAAGCTTTGATGTGATCTCTCTCCCCCTTTGACACCAATTTCCAAGAAGGGAACTTCTGGAGTGTGATTCAAAAGGTTTGGTCCTTGAGTCACAAAGCAAAGTAGCATATAGAATGTGATGCTGGTAGAGGAGAATCATTGAGTGGAGCTGGAATAAAACTACATGAAGATATGGCAAATTGTCTTCTCTGCAGTGAAATTGGTGATACCGAGTTGTAGTCTTCGGTGGTACCGAATTGGTTCGGTTTGACCGAAACCAACAGATCGGTATGATCGAGTTCAACACAGAGAGAACACTTGTCACCTCAGCTCACTAGGCAAATAAGATCTCTCAAGGATTTATAATGAATTGGATGCAGAAATTGCAGAACAAAACAGATAAAGGAAAATCTAGATGAAGTTTTTTTGATAGAAGAAGGGGAACAAATATGCAAAGGACAAATGCAAAAACTCAGAGAAACACTAGAGAACTTCATCTAGAAATGGGCGGTGACAAAGTCACCTATGTTAGAGTATATTGACTGAGGAGTCAAGTGAGAACACTTGATCATAGGTCATACTCATCGTTTAAGCTCAAAGTGGGGTTACCATTTTTCGTTCAAGCATTTGATGTATTCACATCTTGTTGAGCTGCTTTGACCCATATCTTGGGGTAAAGCTTCTCTAAGATGGAATGACATACCTTGGGTGGTGGTGTTGATCATAGTCATGTAGTTGAACTTGTGTGGGTTGCTCAAGGTTGATGTAGCTCATCAAGAGTTGGGAGCACCACTTTGAAGTGAGTTCATCTACCTACATGGGTTAGTTTTACAAGGAAGAGCACTTGTGTATCGAAAATGACAATCATGAAATTTGATATATAGAATTTGTCAAAGGATATGTTGAAGGATTTCATGCTTCCTTGTCTTCAACCACCATTGTATAATGACTTGGTGATGTAGAGGTTGCTCAAGATGTGACTGAGTTGCAATCTCATAGATTTAGATTCATCCAAGTACCTACAAGGGTGAGATAGCATGCATGGGTGCAAATATACCCAAGACATATGTTCATCATCATAAGATAAGAGTCAAAGATTAGTCATAGGCTCATGCCTTGCATGTATCCAAATGGAGTTCCTACTCCAAGTTTGAAGCATCGATGATGTTCAATTCACCTCTCAAACGGCAAAAGACTTTCTCATCAAGCGGTTTCATGAATATATTCGCCAATTGTTTGTCGGTACGAACATGCTTAAGATCAATGTGAGCATGTTCATACTTCAATATGCATGTTCGAGAATGTTGCACGGGATTGTGAGCAATCTTAATAGCACTCTCATTGTCACAAAGCAATGGAACATGTTTCACATTGATCCCATAATCTTTAAGAGTTTGGGTCATCCAAAGTAATTGATCACAACATGAACTAGTGACAATGTATTCCGCTTCGGCGGTTGATAAGGATACCGAGTTTTGTTTCTTGGAGGACCAAGACACAAGAGATCTACCAAGAAATTGACAAGTACCTGAAGTGGACTTTCTATCAACCTTGTCTCCGGCATAGTCCGAATCGGAATAGCCAACAAGATCAAACGAGGACCTCTTAGGATATCAAATGCCAAAATTTGGTGTATGTATTAAGTATCTCACTATCCTTTTCACAGCCTTAAGATGGCATTCTTTGGGGGCCACTTGATATCGTGCACACATGCACACACTTGGCATAATATCGGGACGGGAGGCACATGGATATAATAATGAACCAATCATAGAGCGATAAACCTTTTGGTCAACCGGTTTGCCATCCATGGTCAAATCAAGATGTCCACTAGTAGGCATGGGTGTTTTCATACCTTTGCTTTCTTGCATATTGAACTTCTTGAATAAGTCCTTGGTGTACTTTGTTTGAGAAACAAAGATGCCTTCCTTAGTTTGCTTGATTTGCAAACCAAGAAAGAACTTGAGTTCACTCATCATAGACATCTCAAACTTCTTCGACATTAGCTTCCCAAACTTTTCACTGAAATGAGGGTTAGTCGAACCAAATATTATATCATCAACATAAATTTGGCACACAAATAATTCACCATTAACCCTTTTAGTAAAAAGAGTAGAATATATTTTTCCAATCTCAAAGCCTTTTACAACAAGAAACTTGGTCAAGCATTTATACCACGCTCTAGGAGCTTGTTTAAGACCATAAAGAGCTTTGTGAAGTTTGTAAATATGATCGGGTTTCTTAGTATTGACAAAGCCGGGAGGTTGTTTAACATAAACTTCCTCCTCAATTTCACCATTTAGAAAAGCACTTTTAATGTCCATTTGGTACAAGGTGATATCATGGTGATTAGCATAGGAAAGTAAGATGCGGATGGACTCAAGTCTAGCAACAGGGGCATATGTCTCACCGTAGTCCATACCTTCGACTTGAGTGTAGCCTTGGGCAACGAGACGTGATTTGTTGCGAACGACTTGACCATCTTTGTCTTGCTTGTTGCGAAACACCCATTTGGTACCAATGATGTTGTGGTTGTTGTCGAGCTTCTAGACCAATGTCCACACTTGATTTCTCTTGAAGTTGTGTAGCTCTTCATGCATGGCGTTTATCCAATCCGGATCTTCCAATGCTTCTTCAACCTTCATAGATTCAATGCTAGAGATGAATGAATAATGTTCACAGAAGTTAGCCAAATGAGTTTTAGAGTGAGTGATTCTGCTGATTTGAATATCACTGAAGATTTGTTCGACGGGATGATCTCTTGAGACTCTTGCTCGAACTCGTGAGAGCTTTTTCTTGGGTCGGGGTGGAACATCTTCTTCATCATCTTGTCCTTCTTCATTGTTGATGTTGTCATTTCCTTGTAGTGGTGGAGAAGGAGGTTGATGAGGTTCATCTTGGTGTACTTCCTCGTTTTCTTCATCTTGGTGCGTCCCACTTGTGGATGCTTCCGTATCAACTCTTGGTTCACCTTGTCGTGAGGTAGAAGCTTCCACTTGGATGGACGAGGTACTCTCCTTCACCTCTGTTGGACGAATCTTGCCAATAGACAAGTCTTGGATGGCTTCCGAAGGATCTTTATCTCCTACATCAATTGGCAATTGCTCTACTTACGAGCCGTTAGATTCATCAAACTTCACATCTATCATCTCTTCAACCTTTCGGGTGAAATTGTTGTAGACACGGTAAGTGTGAGACTTTGAGACATAACCAAGTAGGAAACCTTCATGAGATTTAGAGCAAATTTAGAACGACGATGCTTATCAAGAATGTAGCACTTTGAGCCGAATACTCAAAAGTATCCAACTTGGGGTTTGTTACCAGTGAGAAGCTCGTATGCTGTCTTGCCGAGCAGCTTGTGAAGATACAAGCGATTTGTTGCATGACAAGCTGTCTCAACTGCTTCCGCCCAAAAGTGTTTTGGAGTCTTGTACTCATCAAGCATCGTTCTCGCCGTCTCAATAAGAGTTCTGTTCTTCCTCTCAACAACTCCATTTTGTTGAGGTGTGTACATAGCCAAGAACTCATGTGAAATCCCTTCTTCATCAAGAAAGGTATCCACATTTGAGTTCTTGAACTCCGTTCCGTTGTCGCTGCGAACCTTCTTGATCTTCACTTCAAATTGATTTTGGGCCTTTCTAGCGAAGTTCTTGAAGATATTTTGGACCTGTGATTTATCATCAGGAAAGAACACCCACGTAAATCTTGAAAAATCATCAACTATAACTAGACCAAATGAGTTACCATCGAGACTCTTGTAGGCATTGGGACCAAAGAGATCCATATGAAGTAGCTCGAGCGGTCTTCTCATGGTCATAATGTTCTTCACGGGGTGACTTCCTCCAACTTGTTTTCCTGCTTGACAAGCACTACAAAGTCTATCCTTGTAAAATATAACATCTTTTACTCCAAGGATATGATCACCTTTAATAAGCTTATCAAGATTTCACATGCCCACATGACCTAACCTTCTATGCCACAACCAACCTTTCGAAGATTTAGCAATAAAGCAAGTTCTAGGTTGAGCCTTTCTAGTGAAATCAACAATATATAGATCACCTCTACGTGTACCATTAAAGACCATTTTATGATTATCTCTATGAAACACTTGGCAATCTACTTCAGTAAATAGGACATTGAAACCAAAGTCTGCAAGTCTAGATACGAAAAGTAAATTGTTGCCAAGAGATTCAACGAGCATAACATTTTGTATAGAGCTATCATGTGAGATGGCCACCTTACCAAGGCCAACCACCTTACCCTTTGAGTTATCACCAAAAGTGACATACTTTCGAGGGCCGTCGTTTTTAGCAAGCTCACGAAACATATCCTTGTCTCCGGTCATATGATTAGTACATCCACTATCAAGGACCCATTCCCTCCAGCCATGTAGCCACGAAGATTAGCCATAAGACCAAAGTGTCTCATTACATCATCAAGATCATAGTCACTATCATCATCCTCATCATAGTATCCATGTTCAACATCGTCATGTGGTGGATCAATTCCTAGAGAGAGTGATTCATTAGAAGTATGACCGTAACAATGTTCATCTCTATGAATTCTAATGACTTCGGAAATGATATTGCTAATAATTCCAACATCTCCTTTGGCACTCGTAAGATTAGAAAGCTCAAATAGACAATCACCAAATTTGGGATCATTGGAATTCATCTTACTCAAGGCAATAGACTTATGAAGAATCTCATCGAAGTTTTTCAAGGAATATTTTGGAAATCGTTCCCCAAGGAATCTCCATATGGTGTAGGCACAATCAAGAGTAGGCAAGCTAGTAAGCAAGTTTCTAAGCAAACCTCTAGTGATTAAATTGACAATTATAATATTACGGATCATGTCAATAGACTCATCAAGAGTAGGATGCAAAGGATCGACATGAGGTGCACAAGGGCTAGTAATGTACTTGTTCAAATGATATTCATTGAAAATATCAAGCATCTCAATATTCCACTCATGAAAGTACTCTCCATCAAGAATAAGTACTCTATGTCTAAGACTCCCCAACATAGACTCATCCATCTTCCTCCAATGGTGATTAAACCAAAGCAATGGAGACCAAAGCTCTGATACCAATGCTGATGTACATACTGTTTGCAAGAAGGACCCATGAGCATGTAGGTACATTTCCCATACTCACACCATTTACTCTAATGCATATAGCCAAGATACATGTAACTCATGGCTTACTCTGTCATGCTTATGCATTCACATGCTCCTATATTCCATATTTACATGATTGCATACATGTAGGGGGAGCCTATGCATGTTACATGTCCTTCCAAAGCTTTACTTGTTATTCTTCATATCTTTATCTAAAGCTTTGATGTATGTTGTCATCAATTACCAAAAAGGGGGAGATTGAAAGCACAAGTGCTCCCTAGGTGATTTTGGCAATTAATGTCAACATAACTCTTGTTGGACTAATGTTTTCATCTAGTATGTTTCAGATAAGTTCAACAATGGAGTCACATGGACAAGAGGATGTGGAACCCCTTCAAGATGATGAGGACAAAGGATTGGCTCAAGCTCAAAGCTTAGGACTCTACATTTTCTATTTTTGTGAAGGTCAACATATCTCTTGTTGGACTAATGTTTTCATCTAGTATGTTTCAGACAAGTTCAACAATGGAGTGGCATGGACAAGAGGATGTGGATCCCCTTCAAGATGATGAGGACAAAGGATTGGCTCCTTTGTCCTGAGCTTTGAGCTTGAGCCAATACTTTGTCCTCATCATCTTGAAGGCGTTCCACATCCTCTTGTCCATGCCACTCCATTGTTGAACTTATCTGAAACATACTAGATGAAAACATTAGTCCAACAAGAGATATGTTGACATTAATTACCAAAATCACCCATGAAGCACTTGTGCTTTCAATTAACATACTTTATTATGAGACCTTCCGTCGCATGGGACTAGCTGATAAAAATCTTAAATCGTCAAACACTATTTTCCATCGTGTGGTACCGGGTAAGTCGGCCTACCCGGTGGGTAAGATATCTTTAGAGGTTGCTTTTGGAGATGAGTATGATTCCAGGTCTGAGACTTTAACCTTCGAAGTGGTCAAGATCAAGAGCCCTTATCATGCTCTGTTTGGGCGGACGGCTTATGCTAAGTTCATGGCAAGGACTTGTTATGTTTACTTGCAGCTTAAAATGCCGGGTCATAAGGGCACCATCACAGTGCATGGGAGTCGCAAGGTGGCCTTGGAGTGCGATGAAGGTGATGCGGTTTATGCTAAATCAGTTTGTGCAACAAAGGAGCTGAAATTTTACAAGGATAATGTTGACCCGGCAGATATGACGTCCTTGGAAAAGCCAACCACAGAGCATGATCCTTCGTTAATGTTTAAATCGACAGATGATACTAAATTGGTTGACTTCGTCCTTGGCGACTCATCTAAACAGTTCAACATCAGTGCTAACCTGGAGCCGAAATAGGAAAGCGTGCTCATCGAGTTCATCCGTGAGAACCGGGAAATCTTTGCATGGAAGCCTTCAGACATGTCGGGTGTACCGGGGAACTTGCTGAGCACACTCTTAATATTGATCCGAAGTTTAAGCCGATCAAGCAATTTCTTCGCTGATTTAACAAGGAGAGGCGGAAGGCCATTGGTGTGTAGGTGGCCTGGCTCTTAGCGGCCGGGTTTATCGTTGAAGTTTTCCATCCTGAGTGGTTGGCTAACCCGGTGCTGGTGCTTAAGAAGAATGGCACTTGGCGGATGTGTGTGGATTACACAGACTTAAACAAGGCTTGTCCGGCTGATCCGTTTTCTCTCCCTTGTATTGATCAAATCATTGATGCTATGGTGGGTTGTGAGCATTTGAGTTTTTTGGATGCTTATTTGGGTTATCATCAGATCAAGATGGCAGTTAAAGACCTGGAGAAAACAACTTTCATTACTCTGTTTGGAGCCTTCTGCTATGTCTCTATGCCTTTTGGGCTCAAGAGTGCCCAGGCGACTTATCAGCAGTGTGTATAGAATTGCCTTCATAAACAGATCGTGCGTAATGTTCATGCCTATGTGGATGACATTGTGGTAAAATCCAGAAAGAAGGAGACCCTGATTAATGATTTGAAGGAGACGTTTAATAATCTCCGGGTCTACAAGATGATGCTTAACCCAGCTAAATGTGTCTTTGGTGTACCACCAAGCAAGCTCTTGGGATTTTTGGTTTCGAACAGAGGCATTGAAGCTAACTCGGAGAAGATCAAATCCATCAGTTCATTGGCTAAAACGGCATGTGTCAATGATGTACAACGTCTGGCGTGTCGTATTGTAGCTCTGAGCCGGTTAGGTGAGAAGGCTATTCCTCTTTATCAAATGATGAAGAAGACAGATCACCTTGTTTGGAGTGATGCTGCTAATCAAACATTTGAGGATCTGAAAAAACAGTTGGCTGAGCTGCCCGTGCTTGCTGCCCCTATTGATAAGGAGCCTCTATTGTTGTATGTGGCTGCTAACAGCTGGGCCGTCAGTGTAGCTATTGTGGTGGAAAGAAAAGAGGCAGGCAAAGAGTACCCGGTTCAATGACCGGTTTACTACATGAGTGAGGTGCTTATTGAATCCAAGCAGAGATATACACACTGGCAGAAGCTTGTGTATGGGGTTTCCATGGCAAGCCGGAACCTCAAACAATATTTTCAGGGTCATCCAATTACCGTGGTTAGCTCTGCTCCTTTAGGAGACATCATTCAAAACAGGGAAGCCACATGCCGGGTTGCTAAATGGGACATTGAGCTTGGACCTCATGGTTTAAAATATGTGCCTCGTCCAACCATCAAATCCCAAGCACTTGTGGATTTCATCGATGACTGGACATAGTTGCAGGCACCTGAGGAAAAGCCGGATGACACATATTGGACTATTCATTTTGATGGGTCCAGACAGTTAGAGGGCTCGGGGGCTGGAGTTGTCTTGACTTCCCTACGAGGTGATAAATTTTCTTATGTTCTCCGGCTAATGTTCCCTTGTACTAACAATGTAGCTGAGTATGAGGCCTTGCTCCATGGCCTTTGGATGGCTAAAGAGATGAATCTGAGCCGGGTGAGGTGTTTTGGCGATTTAGATCTGGTAGCTCAGCAAGTTTCTGGTACTTGGAATTCTAAGGATCAGCTCATGGCGGCTTATCGTCGAGATGTTGATGCTATTGCGTGTCATTTCAAGGGGTATCAAGTTGAGCATATTGATCGCAGGAAGAATGAGGCGACTGATACCTTAAGCCGACTAGGGTCTCAGCGTAAGCCGGTGCCACCTAACACGTTTCTGGATATTTTGCTTCACCCGTCTGTTAAATTACCTACAGAGGAGGATCTTACTGTCCCTGACCAGGAGGCACAATTGGTGGCGGCTCTTCATGCTATTCCTGATTGGACGGTCCCGTACTTGGCTTACATGACCCGGGGTGAGTTGTCGGAGGATGAGGTCTTGGCCAGACAGATAACCCGACGGTCTAAATCAATGTCAATTATCAATGGGGAGTTGCACCATCGCAGTGTCACAGGGGCGTTTCAACGCTGCATCTCTCCTGAAGAAGGCTGTGCGATTTTACAAGAGATCCATGAAGGAGATTGTGGTCATCATGCTGGATCTAAATCTCTTGTAGCCAAGGCTTTTCATCATGGGTTCTATTGGTTGATGGCTCATGCTAATGCTGAGGATTTGGTAAGCAGATGTGATGGCTGTCAAAAAATTTCATGACGAGCTCATGTGCCGGCTCAAGAATTGAGGATGATTCCAATTACTTGGCCGTTTGCAACTTGGCATCTTGATATGGTTGGGGCCTTTAATAGGTCCAAGGATAAGAAGACCCACCTCTTGGTGGCAGTTGATAAGTTTACTGAGTGGGTTGAAGCAGAGCCGGTTAGTAAATGCGATGCAACAACGACGGTTCAATTCATGAAGAAGGTGATCTTCCGTTCTGGCTTTCCACACAGCATTATAACAGATAATGGTACTAATCTCTCTAAAGGCGCTATGGAAGAGTTTTGTCAACGGGAGTATATCTGGCTTGACGTTTCCTCCATGGATCACCCTCAATCCAATGGTCAGGCAGAACGAGCAAATCAGGAGATTCTGCGAGGTATCAAGCCCCTGCTTATGGTTCCTTTGTAGAGAACGACGGGTTGTTCAGAGCATCAAAATGACCCCCAACAGGTCTGCGGGTTATACACCTTTTTTCATGGTTTATGGGGCAGAGGCGGTTCTCCCTAGTGACATCCGTCATGATTCACCCCGGGTGGCGGCTTATGTTGAGGCTGACAATGAAAAGGCGCGTCAAGATGCACTTGACTTATTGGATGAGGAGTGTGATCTCGCGGCGGCTCATTCGGCGATTTATCAGCAAGACTTACGTCATTATCACAGCCACCAGGTCAAAACCAGAACCTTTCAAGTTGGCGATTTAGTGCTCCGGCTCATCCAAGATCAGACAGATATGCACAAGTTATCACCGCCTTGGGAAGGACCTTTCGTGGTTAGCAAGAATTTACATAATGGGCCATACTACCTTATCGACGTTCGAGACAACAAGGACTCACGCACATCAGAGGAGGAGACCCGTCAGCCGTGGAACGTTGCTCATCTTCGGCCCTACTATACTTGAGCCACCGACTCTCATAATGTACATAGTTACCTGCTGTATATAATATAAGCAGTATAATAAGCCAACATGCCTGACAATTCAGGGCCTCTATCATTTTGCTTCCTCGAAGCTGGGTCTTTATCATCATATTCATTTAAGAGGTCCGACGCCCAAATTTCAGGGACCAAAGAGAGTTGGATGCACAACACAACTCAAACATAGGTCCCTAACGAGCACGATTTATAAGAATGTCACTTGGGGGCTTCATGTTCAAACATAGGCATATTGGACCAAAGAGAACATAGCGTTACTACCCTCTTGACCAAGTTTGTTCAAACATTGGCGTATTCGACCAAAGAGAACATAACCTGTCCGGGTCATCCTACCTGTAACCAGCTGCTTCAACTCCATCAGGTCATCCCGATTAACCCGCCGAACTCTTAACGATCAGTCTTTACGGCGTATTCAACAAAGATCTGAGCTTGTTAAGGTTCAAACGGCGGCTTGTCATGCGAGAGTACGGTTTACAGATAGTCAGGATAGATCCAGCCTTCATAAGCCGCCTTCCATGAAACTTGGATAAATCGGCCCGTGATGTATGATGTTACTCTGACCCCGCATACTCCTCATAAGTCTATAAAGAAGATACGACTTTATCTGGGTTCAAATGTCGATTGGGCACTGTGAATCAGGCACACGGAATGCACGAACAATCCAGTGGCTCGGACTAGTTTCATTGAAGAAGACACTGGCTTGGCAGCCTACAAAAGCCTCGAATTTCTTTTGATTTCTTATTTCTGTTCTTTATATGGTTTTTCATTTCCTTCTGGTTTTTGCAAGTTGGGCCCAACTTCCCTGTTTACGGCTCATATTTTAAGCATACTTGGGTTTCTACAACCCGTCAAGAGGGCAGACTCTAAGTCGCCAGAGTATCATGTTTAGAGTTATAGCTCTAACACCTCTAACTGCATGAAGATGATAAGCCGGCAGTCTAAGCATATACTACAGGTATGACATCTTATGTCACAATTGTCAGATCGGCCCTGGTTATGGACTTTTCGTCCTCAGTGGCTTTAATTGGGTATCATGACCCGCCCGACGTAAGCCGCCAGGGCGCTTGTATTTTCTTTGCGTGCAAGATAATAATCATTTAGATCTGCATAAGTCAAAGGCTATCATACTCATAAGGGTTTTTAAACCGGTAGATCAGCAGTATTAAGCAAAAGGCTGAAACGTGCATGATGGCCCAACAGATTCAAGTTTTTGCTACCCTATTACATGGTTTCATGAGACGAATGAGATCAAGTGTTTTTCAAAGATCAAAGGTATCAACCGCCCGGTGGTTCATCCTTCTTGGCCTGGCTCTGGGTCATCCCTTGCCGGTTCTTCGTCCTCCTCAGCTGTCTGGAAGTTTGGTTTTGACCAATCAAAGCCACGCAAGGTGTAGAATTCAGCTTCATCATCAATAAGATTGGACGGGTCAATTTCAGGGGCGAAGGTGTGCTTACGAATTGGAGGAATCAAATCCATCACTTTATGCGCAGGAGTATGCATCTTCTGGTTCTCTACGTCGTAAGCCAGCTGATATTAGGAGAGATTGGCTTCTTCAGCAATGACTGTCGCATGAGGATGGATTTCTTTAACACAAGCGGTGAAGTCTTATTGATCAAAAGAAGTCCCATCTTCCTTCAGACTTGGATATCCACTAGCTACGTTGGCCGGGTCTAACTTTGGTACCCATGCCTTAGCACGGCTCAGAGATGTCACATCACCGGCTCTCGCACAAGACCGCTTTATCTCTTGAATTCTGGTGGGCAGGATTGACAATTTCTTCAGCACATCACTTAACAGATTGGGTCCTTGGTTTGTTGGAGAAATGGTAGCTAATGGATCCTGAGCTCCGGTATACAACTGCTCGGCAAGAGTATAGACCACCTTGAGCTTCACAAGCATGTGCTGGTTAAGGTTGCTGCTCCTGGGACCTGAGCAAATCACAGATCGGTTAAATGGCGGTGTATATTACTACGACAAGTATTCACTTTGGATGAATAACAAGGCGACTCACCAAAGATAGTACAAACCATCTAAGATACATTGTGCTTTAAGCCGGTGAGCTCAGTGGTTACCTCTTCAAGAGCCGCCTCTGCTTTTTCAGCTTGCTATATTAAGGCAGTCTTTTCTTCAGGCCAAGTCTTTTTCTCCGCCTCAAAATTGGTCTTCAGTTTTTCTGACTCAGCCACGCTAAACTAGAACTTTGACTCGGCTTTTTGAGTCTCGGTTTCCTGAGTCGCCAACCGGGTCTTTGCATTATTTAATTGAGATTCCAGTTCAACAGTAGCAGCCTGCATGAAGCGCAGAACTTGTCAAATACATTCATGACGGATTACAACAATATAAGTCCCAATCCCTTGCAAGCAACAACACTTGGCACTTGGGGGCTAATGTCTGTCAAAGCAATTTTTCTAGGAAACGGCTCTTATGAATAAAGTGCCAAGCACTTCGCAAGCAACACTACTTGGCACTTGGGGGCTAATGCATATTGCTTGAAACTTATTAATGATGAGCTGGATGTGCTGTAAACAGTCTCAGCCGACTCGTGGGGGCTATGCAGTTAAGCTCTACTTTCTTACACAATGATAAATAGGACCGGCTTATTCATGCTAATTAAACCGGCCCTTGGGGACTACGGATGCAAAATTAAACTGCTTCAACATCCGGTTTAGTTTTAAACCGGACTTGGATGGAGTCTATGACAGAAGCTTATGAATTATTCTAAGTCTACAGCCTATTCAATCTTATCATAGCCAGTAGACTTGGGGGCTGGCAGGATGCACATAACTTATTTAAAAACCAGAAGTCATATCTCATATTTCTGGTGTATCTGTTTCACCATATCAATCTCAAGGTCGCGACTGGAATGCACTTGGTTAAGATAACCAGATAATACTTCATTGACGGTCAGTTGAGAGTAGTCAGCAATGTTAAATTTCATTTTTCGCCTCTCAATGAACTCATCTTTAGCGGAGTGCTTGGCCAGGACGGTTGGACGTCCCGGTTCTCTGAAGCTGGTGCCAGTAATAATAACATCTTCACCATGTTCTTCATGCGGCTTAAGTGGATCGGATGATTCAGTGAACATAGGATTGGCATATGTATGATCATGGGAGAAGTCAAGAACTCAAGAAGTGTGTCAGTAGCAGGTTCTTCTAGCCGTTTGTCAGAAGTTTCAGGTACATGGACTTGCTGCTCCGGCTCAGCAACTTCAGGTGCCTTAGTTGGCTTAGTCACCTTCACCTTCTTATTAGGCTTTGCTTGACCACTGCATGGGTTATGACAGGTCAGTATAAATGTAAGAGTGTAAAGAGCTATAGAGTAAAATTAATTGCCATTACCCAGGGACAGTTTTAAAAGCCGGCAACTCAGTTTGCGATGAGTAGCTAGAGGAAGAACGGGCAAGTTCCTGGTCAATAGTCCTCAGTAGAGTTAAGTGATAGGCAATAAGACCCACCAGCGGGTTAAAGGAGCAAGTTAAAAAGAACCTCGTTTCGCCGTTTTCGAGGAGCGAGAGTGTTCGGTAAGACGGAGGACAATTCATCACCTCCGCTATTCCGAGTCTGGCGCCGGCTCTCGTGTTGCTGTTGCTTCAAAAGAAAGTGAGGATCCAAATGAGCTAAGGGGTGTGAAAATCTTACTTTCCGGATTATCCGTCAAAATCTCTATCTTGGCAAAGGCTCTGAGTCGGAGGAAACAATCATTACCTCTTCTTCAGTGGCTTGGATGGCCCCCGTATCATCCTGATAATAGTCAATGTCAATAATATGATTGAAAAAGGAGCCAAGGGAGTCAAGGGCTACCTCCGACTCAGAACTGTCGTCCAGCTCAAACATACTGGAAGCACTTGGCTTCTTCTTGCTTTTCTTGCGTTTTTTCTTGGCGGCTTTCTTGGCAGCCCTGGCCTTTTTAGCAGCTTCGTGGTCATATTTTACCTTCCAAAAATCCGATTTAGCCTGTGAAAGTTAAAAAAAAGTTGAAGTTAATAAGATATTCAAATGATGAGTTGAAAGCAAAGCAAGTTAGAGACTCACATCTGGCGGCGGGTTAAGTTTGCAGAAAGGGTTTAGACCCACTTTGCTGCAGTCCTCAGAATCTTCATTCAGAAGAGTTCTTGTCATTTCAGTAATGGCGTCATCAGACAGACGCAAAGGGTTGTTACGTAATGGATCCTTTATGCCGCCTGTGTATTTACACATTAAGCCAGGTCGACGGCTCAAGGGTATGATCCGCCAGGCGACCCAGCATCAAAATAAGTCAATGGTGGTTAATCCGTTTCCTAGCAGAGCTTTAACTTTCGCTATGGTAGGCGCAAGTTTTCTATGTTCGGTGGCTGAGAGCTTTCCCGAAAGATCATGCTTCGGGTCAAGACGTTCAATGCAATAACCCGACAATGGATTCTCATCAGTCGGAGAAGTATCCTTACAGTAAAACCATGTCTGATTCCAATCTTTGGGGTGACTAGGGAGGCAGGCATAAGTGAAGATGCCATCTCTTCTGCGTAGAATCGAAATTCTGCCAAGTTCCAAGCTAGGGTCGTTCGTGAACTCATTTTGGCCGTTCAAATAAAAGAATTCTCTGAAAAGTTCAACGTTGGGCTCCTCTTGAAGGTATACTTTGCAGAAGACTTGAAAGTTGCAGATATTCGACATGAAGTTGGGACCAATGTCTTGAGGATGGAGCTAGAAGAAGTGCAGGACATCTTAGAAAAACTTAGAGTCGGGTGGTGAGAAGCCTCGGTTCATATGATCAGTGAATACAATGACTTCCCCCTCCTTCAGTTGAGGTCTTTCTTCGCCCGGTTCAGGGGCACGGTAGTGCATGACGTTCTTTTCTGGCAAATATCCGATTTTGACAAAGTCTTTAAGTGTGCCCTCAATGACAATGGAGGGAACCCAGTTGCATGCATAGAATGTCTTTGGTTGCATTGTGAAGAGAGAAAACCTAAAGATAGGGAATTTTTCGCTAGTTCAAATTAGATTGGTGAATCACAGGTGAACAGTTATAGCATATATATCAAGAATGGCAGCTTAAGTGAGGACTAATGATATATGAGTAATTATAAGCCGGACATGTAAGCCGCCATGACACGTACTGGTATTCAGGATCTGACAAGAGCAAAATTTTACTAAGTACCGAGACAAACATGTTTCGCAGATTAAGGATATAAGATTGGATCTGAAGCTATTCAGAAAAATGGAATAAAATCTAAACCTAAGATGGCAGCAGCAGAAGAGCAGGGGCGTTCAAATGAGATCTATTGTAAGAAAGATATGGTCTGGTATCAAAAATAAGTGTTAAAATTGTTACCGCGTAAGGTTTATGTGGGTTTTCGGATCTAAGCCATGAATCTAAGCAAGAAAAAAGAAGGGCAGCGACGAACACCGATGAACACTGAAACCCTAATGACAGATCTATGGCAAGGAAGGGGAAGACTTACTGGTGCTGACAAGACATCGGAGAGGCGCCGCGGTTCTCGGGTCCGTTCAGGGTGATGCAGCGGCCGGAGTCAATGAAGGAGATGAAGGTTGACGGCAGCGGAGCTCGGGTGCACTGGGACGTCGCGAGGAGGAAGAAGAAGGAGAAAAGG
Organism: Triticum aestivum; assembly: GCF_018294505.1. NCBI lineage: Eukaryota > Viridiplantae > Streptophyta > Magnoliopsida > Poales > Poaceae > Triticum > Triticum aestivum. The sequence goes on from NC_057809.1 coordinate 440,794,643, forward strand.
CAAAGGGGGAGAATGAGAAGTGAGCTCATGGCTCTATTTATAAGGCTGGAAGGATAAATGGCATGCACGGGAATCGAGGAGACATGAAAACGGATATGTGACGACGTGGGCGCCTCGATTTTTGGAGGATCAGTAAAGAAAAAGATTTAATTAAGATTTGGGCCATGTATTAATTGCCAGTGATGTCACGGTGGGTTATCGCAATTTCTGGAAATGACGTCATGGCGGTTACAATGTTTCATAGTAAGATGAAGAAGGATTTTTTCTAAGTGTTGAAGATTGACATGAACGAGTTCAGATCAACCTGGGGCCTAATGTTCGGGATATGACTATCAGATATGACCCTCCCAGGAGGGGTTGGGTCATCCGTTATGGCGGTTCATCTAAATGAAGCCCAAGAGTATGCTAAAGATGGCGGTTCATAGATAGGCTTGTTAAAAGGCCCAAATCCGGAGGCGGCTTAAGGCCCGTAAGTATAAACCGCCATGTATGTGTAAACTTGTGTTGTAAGGCATGTAAGATAAGTCACCGAGCCAGACACATTTGTATGAGCCGGCCGGGACTCTGTAGGCTGCAGGGCATCAACCCATGTATATAAGGGGACGACCCGGCAGCGGCTTAGGGCAAGAAAGAACAAGTCGAAAGCCAGGCAAAGCATGTTTGCTCCCTTGTAATCCAAACCCTAGCAATACCACCTCAAACTGGAGTAGGCCTTTACCTTCACCGCAAGGGGACGAACCAATATAAACTCCTCATGTCCTTTGTCCCGTTTTAACCCTTTTAAGCTAACTTTGTCGCAATGGCTCCACCACTAAGTCCTTCTATGAGGACATCTGCCATGACACTTCCACGACAGTTAGTGTGCTACCAAATGTCACAACATAACTGGGTAACTATAAAGATGCTCTACAGGTGTCTCCAATGGTGTTTGTTGAGTTGGCATAGATCGAGATTAGGGTTGTCACTCCGTGTATCGGAGAGGTATCTCTGGGCCCTCTCGGTAATGCACATCACTATAAGCCTTGCAAGCAATGTGACTAATGAGTTAGTTACGGGGTGTTGCATTACCAAACGAGTAAAGATACTTGTCGGTAATGAGATTGAACTAGGTATTGAGATACCGACGATCGAATCTCGGGCAAGTAACATACCGATGACAAAGGGAACAATGTATGTTGTTATGCGGTTTGACTAATAAAGATCTTCGTAGAATATGTAGTAACCAATATGAGCATCCAGGTTCCGCTATTTGTTATTTACCGGAGATGAGTCTCGGTCATGTCAACATAGTTCTCAAACCCGTAGGGTCCGCACGCTTAATGTTCGGTGACGATCGGTATTATGAGTTTATGTGTTTTGATGTACCGAAGGTTTTTCGGAGTCCCGGATGTGATCACGGGCATGACGAGGAGTCTCGAAATGGTTGAGACATAAAGATCAATATATTGGAATCCTATGTTTGGACATCGAATGGTTCCGGGTGAGTTCGGGAATATACCGGAGTACCGGGAGGCTACCGGAACCCCCTAGGATGTATATGGGCCTTATTGGGCGATAGTGGGAGAGAGGAGAAGGGAGCCTAGGAGAGGGCGCCCCCCTGAAGCCCAATCCGAATTGTGGGTGGGGGGGCGACCCCCCTTTCCTTTCCCCCTCTCTCCCCCTTCCTTCCTCTCCTAATCCAACTAGGGAAGGGGGGATCCTACTCCCGATGGGAGTAGGACTCCCTTGGGCGCGCCATAGAGGGCCAGCCCTCCCCCTCCTCCACTCCTTTATATACGAGGGAGGGGGGAACCCCATAGACACAAGTTGACAATTTTCTTAGCCATGTGCGGTGCCCCCTCCACCATAATCTACCTCGGTCATATTGTTGCAGTGCTTAGGCGAAGCCCTGTTCCAGTAGCTTCATCATCACTGTCATCACGCCGTCGTGATGACGAAACTCTCCTCGACACTAATACGTCTCTGCCGTATCTACTTATCCAAACACTTTTGCCCTTGTTTTGGACTCTAACTTGCATGATTTGAATGGAACTAACCCGGATTAACGCTGTTTTCAGCAGAATTGCCATGGTGTTATTTTTGTGTAGAAATAAAAGTTCTCGGAATGACCTGAAAATCAACGGAGATTATTTTTGGAATTTATAAAAAATACTGGAAGAAGAATCCACGTCAGGGGGCCCACACCATGTCCACGAGGGTGGGGGCGTGCCTACCCCCAACCTCGTGGGCCCCCTGACGCTCCACCGACCTCAACTCCAGCTCCATATATTCATGTTCGGGGAGAGAAAAAATCTAAGAGAAGGATTCATCGCGTTTTATGATACGGAACCGCCGCCAAGCCCTAAACTCTCTCGGGAGGGCTGATCTGGAGTCCGTTCGGGGCTCCGGAGAAGGGAATCCGTTGCCATTGTCATCATCAACCTTCCTCCATGAGGCTCATCGCCGTGCATGAGTAATTCCATCATAGGCTTGCTGGACGGTGATGGGTTGGATGAGATTTATCATGTAATCGAGTTAGTTTTGTTAGGGTTTGATCCCTAGTATCCACTATGTTCTGAGATTGATGTTGCTATGACATTGCTATGCTTAATGCTTGTCACTAGGGCCCGAGTGCCATGATTGCAGATCTGAACCTATTATGTTTTCATGAATATATGTGGGTTCTTGATCCTATCTTGCAAGTCTATAGTCACCTACTATGTGTTATGATCCGGCAACCCCGAAGTGACAATAATCGGGACCACTCTCGGTGATGACCGTAGTTTGAGGAGTTCATGTATTCACTATGTGTTAATGCTTTGGTCCGGTACTCTATTAAAAGGAGGCCTTAATATCCCTTAGTTTCCAATAGGACCCCGCTGCCACGGGAGGGTAGGATAAAAGATGTCATGCAAGTTCTTTTCCATAAGCACGTATGACTATATTCAGAATACATGCCTACATTACATTGATGAATTGGAGCTAGTTCTGGGTCACCCTAGGTTATGACTGTTACATGATGAACCGCATCCGGCATAATTCTCCATCACCGATCCAATGCCTATGAGCTTTCCATATATTGTTCTTCGCTTATTTACTTTCCCGTTGCTACTGTTACAATCACTACAAAACCCAAAAATATTACTTTTGCTATCGTTACCACTACTATCATATTACTTTGCTACTAAATACCTTGCTGCAGATATTAAGTTTCCAGGTGTGTTTGAATTGACAACTCAGCTGCTAATACTTGAGAATATTCTTTGCCTCCCCTTGTGTCGAATCAATAAATTTGGGTTGAATACTCTACCCTCGAAAACTGTTGCGATCCCCTATACTTGTGGGTTATCAAGACAATTTTCTGGCACTGTTGCCGGGGAACATAGCTCTATTCTTTGAGTCACTTGGAATTTGTATATGCCTATCACTATGAAGAACTTGAAAGATCAAAGAACCAAGATTTTTCCCTCAACTACGAGGGGAGGTAAGGAACTGCCATCATATTAGGACTAGTTTCATAACCAAAGCAAACTACCATGCTGTTCTAAAGACTCTCAAAATGATATAAGTGAAGCATGAGAGTTCATCTATTTCTATAAAATAAAATGACCGCCGTGCTCTAAAAGGATAAAAGTGAAGCACTAGAGCAAATGACAAACTACTCCGAAAGATATAAGTGAAGATCAATGAGTAGTCAAATAATTATGCAACTACGTGAAGACTCTCTAACATTTAGTAATTTCAGATCTTGGTATTTTCTTCAAACATCAAGCAAAACTAAGTAAAATGACATTCTTAGAATGGCAAACATCATGTGAAGAAGCAAAAACTTAGGATCAACCAAAACTAACCGATAGTTGTTGAAGAAGAAAGGTGGGATGCCAACCGGGGCATCCCCAAGCTTAGATGCTCGAGAATTCTTGAAATATTTTCTTGGTATGCCTTGGGTATCCCCAAGCTTGAGCTTTTGTGTCTCCTTAATTCCTCTCATATCACGGTCTCCCTAAATCTCAAAAGCTTAATCCACACAAAACTCAACAAGGACTCGTGAGATAAGTTAGTATAAACCAATGCAAAAACCTTATCATACTTTACTGTAGCAAATCACTAAAATTATTATTCAATATTGCATACTAAATGCCTCTGCATATTTAATAGTCCTATCCTCAAATAGAATCATTAAAGAAGCAAACATATGCAAACAATGCAAACAAAACAGCAATCTGCCTAAACCGGACAGTCTGTAAAGAGTGCAGCAAGATCCATATTTCCCTACCTCCAAAAATTAAAAAAGAAAATTCCCACTGTAGTAAATTTATCAGAGCTTAATATGCAAAAGGTTTCAACATTTTATCACATTCTGACTTTTCTAGGGAATTTTTTCAACAGTGGTAAACTTTCTATTTTCAAACAGCAACATGTGGACTTGTAAAATAGGCATAGTAAAGGCTATCAATGCCACTTCTATTGAAATAAAAGTTGCAAAACATTGTTCTAAATAACAGCAAGCAAATCGTCACAAAATAAATTGATGCTCCAAGCAAAACACATATCATGTGGTGAATAAAAATATAGCTCCAGGTAAAGTTACCGATGAACGAAGACGAAAGAGGGGATGCCATCCGGGGCATCCCCAAGCTTAGGCTTTTTGGTGTCCTTAGATGATCTTGGGGTGCCATTGGCATCCCCAAGCTTAGGCCTTGCCACTCCTTGTTCCATAATCCATCAAATCTTTACCCAAAGCTTGAAAACTTCACAACACAAAATTTAACAGGAGAATCTCATGAGCTCCATTAGCGAAAGAAAACAAAACACCACTTCAAAGTACTATAATGAACTCATTCTTTATTTATATTGGTGTTAAACCTACTTTATTCCAACTTATCTATGGTTTATAAACTCTTTTACTAGCCATAGATTCATTAAAATAAGCAAACAACACACGAAAAACAGAATCTGTCAAAAACAGAACAGTCTGTAGTAATCTGGATCAAACGCAAACTTCTGGAACCCCAAAAATTATAAAATAAATTTCTGAACGTGAGGAATTTATATATTAACCATATTCAAAGATAATTAACTAAATATCACTCTCCAATTAAAAATGTCAGCAATTCTCGTGAGCGCTAAAGTTTCTGTTTTTTACAGCAAGATCAACAAGACTTTCCCCAAGTCTTCCCAATGGTTCTACTTGGCACAAACACTAATTGAAACATAAAAACTCAATCATAATAGAGGCTAGATAAATTATTTATTACTAAACAGGAAAAAAAAGAAAATAACAAAAATAAAAATTGGGTTGCCTCCCAACAAGCGCTATCGTTTAATGCCCCTAACTAGGCATGATGATTTCAATGATGCTCACATAAAGGATAAGAATTGAAATATAAAGAGAGCATCATGAAGAATGTGACTAGCACATTTAAGTCTAACCCTCTTCCTATGCATAGGGATTTTGTGATTAAACAATTTATGGGAACAATAATCAACTAGCTTAGGAAGGCAAAACAAGCATAACTTCAAAACTTTAAGCACATAGGGAGGAAACTTGATATTATTGCAATTCCTACAAGAATATATTCCTCCCTCATACTAATTTTCAGTAGCATCATGAATGAATTCAACAATATAACCATCACATAAAACATCCTTTTCATGATCTACAAGCATAGAAACTTTACCACTCACCACATAGGCAAAATTCTTCTCATTTATAGTAGTGGGAGCAAACTCAACAAAATAACTATCATGTGAGGCATAATCCAATTGAAAATTAAAATCATGATGACAAGTTTCATGGTTATCATTATTCTAAACAGTATACAAGTCATCACAATAATCATCATAGGTAGCAACTTTGTTCTCATAATCAATTGGAACCTCTTCCGAAATAGTGGATTCATCACAAAATAAAGTCATGACCTCTCCAAATCCACTTTCATCAATATAATCATCATAAATAGGAGGCATGCTTTTATCATAATAAATTTGCTCATCAAAACTCGGGGAAAAAATACCATCTTCATCAAACATAGCTTCCCCAAGCTTGTGGCTTTGCATATCATTAGCATCATGGATATTGAAGGAATTAATACTAACAACATTGCAATCATACTCATCATTCAAATATTTAGTGCCAAACATTTCAATGCGTTCTTCTTCTAGCACTTGAGCACAATTATCGGAATCCTTATTCTCACGAAAGACATTAAAAAGATGAAGCATTTGATGCATCTTAATTCCATTTTTTTGTAGTTTTCTTTTATAAACTAAACTAGTGCTAAAACAAGAAACAAAAAGATTCGATTGCAAGATCTAAAGATATACCTTCAAGCGCTAACCTCCCCGGCAACGGTGCCAGAAAAGAGCTTGATGTCTACTACACAACCTTCTTCTTGTAGATGTTGTTGGGCCTCAAAGTGCAGAGGTTTGTAGGACAGTAGCAAATTTCCCTCAAGTGGATGACCTAAGGTTTATCAATCCATAGGAGGCGTAGGATGAAGATGGTCTCTCTCAAGCAACCCTGCAACCAAATAACAAAGAGTCTCTTGTGTCCCCAACACACCCAATACAATGGTAAATTGTATAGGTGCACTAGTTCGGCAAAGAGATGGTGATACAAGTGGTATATGCATGGTAGATAAAGGTTTTTGTAATCTGAAAATATAAAAACAGCAAGGTAACTAATGATAAAAGTGAGCACAAGCGGTATTGCAATGCGTTGAAACAAGGCCTATATTTCATACTTTCACTAGTGCAAGTTCCCTCAACAATAATAACATAATTGGATCACATAACTATCCCTCAACATGCAACAAAGAGTCACTCCAAAGTCACTAATAGCAGAGAACAAACGAAGAGATTATGGTAGGGTACAAAACCACCTCAAAGTTATTCTTTCTGATCGATCTATTCAAGAGTCCGTAGTAAAATAACACGAAGCTATTCTTTCCATTCAATCTATCATAGAGTTCGTACTAGAATTACAACTTAAGACACAAATCAACCAAAACCCTATTGTCACCTAGATACTCCAATGTCACCTCAAGTATCCATGGTTATGATTATACGATATGCATCACACAATCTCAGATTCATCTATTCAACCAACACAAAGAACTTCAAAGAGTGCCCCAAAGTTTCTACCGGAGAGTCAAGATGAAAACGTGTGCCAATCCCTATGCATATGTTCATGGGTGAAACCCGCAAGTTGATCACCAAAACATACATCAACTGGATCAATAGAATACCCCATTGTCGGTGTCAAAATCGGCGAATCTCAGGTAGGGGGTCCCGAACTATGCGTCTAAGGAGGATGGTAGCAGGAGGCAGGGGACATGATGTTTTACCCAGGTTTGGGCCCTCTTGATGGAGGTAAAACCCTACGTCCTGCTTGATTTATTCTTGATGATATGGGTATTACAAGAGTTGATCTACCACGAGAACGGAGAGGCTAAACCCTAGAAGCTAGCCTATGGTATGATTGTATATTGTCCTACGGACTAAAACCCTCCGGTTTATATAGACACCGGAGGGGGCTAGGGTTACACAAGGTCGGTTACAAAGGAGGAGATACACATATCCGTATTGCCTAGCTTGCCTTCCACGCCAAGTAGAGTCCCATCCGGACACGAGACAAAGTCTTCAATCTTGTATCTTCATAGTCCAATGGTCCGGCCAAAGGATATAATCCGGCTGTCCGGATACCCCCTAATCCTGGACTCCCTCACCCATTGTCACCACGGGTATCCCATGCAAGACATACATCAACTTTTCTCAAATCCTTGAAGACTCAGTCCAATAAGATAACTTCAAAGGGAAACTCAATCCATTACAAGAGAGTAGAGGGGGAGAAACATCATAATATCCAACTATAATAGCAAAGCTCGCGATACATCAAGATCGTATCACCTCAAGAACATGAGAGAGAGAGAGATCAAACACATAGCTACTGGTACATACCCTCAGCCCCGAGGGAGAACTACTCCCTCCTTGTCAAGGAGAGCACCGGGATGATGAAGATGGCCACCGAAGAGGGATTCCCCCTCCGGCAGGGTGCCGGAACGGGTCTAGATTGGTTTTCGGTGGATACGGTGGCTTCTGGCAGCGGAACTCCCGATCTATTCTGCTCCCCGAAATTTTTAGGGTATATGGGTATATATGGGAGGAAGAAGTACGTCGGTGGACCTCCGGGCTCTCCACGAGGCAGGGGGTGCGCCCAGGGGGTGGGCGCTCCCCCACCCTCGTGGGCAGCCCGGGACTCTCCTAGTCCAACTCTGATACTCCGTGGGCTTCTTCTGGTCCAAAAAGAAGTTCTGTGAAGTTTCAGGTCAATTGGACTTTGTTTGATTTCCTTTTCTGTGATACTCTAAAACAAGGAAAAAACAGAAACTGGCACTGGGCTCTAGGTTAAGAGGTTAGTCCCAAAAATCATATAAAATAGCATATAAATGCATATAAAACATCCAAGGTTGATAATATAATAGCATGGAACAATCCAAAATTATAGATACGTTGGAGACGTATCATGGATGAAGAAACTACTAGAGACTTTCTTGCTTGCAATGATAGAAGTGATCTTAAGAAACTATTAGCTAAGCTGAGAGAAAAATCTCTGAATGCTAGAATGAAATATGATCCTTTTTATGCTACTTCACCTATCTTTATTACTGATAAGGATTATGATTTCTCTGTTGATCCTGAGATAATACATTTGGTTGAATCTGATCCTTTTTATGGCTATGAATCTGAAACTGTTGTGGCACATCTTACTAAATTAAATGATATAGCTACCCTATTTACTAATGATGAGAAAACTCGCTACTATTATGTCCTTAAATTATTTCCGTTCTCATTAAAGGGTGATGCTAAAACATGGTTTAATTCTCTTGATCCTGGTTGTGTGAGTAGTCCCCAAGATATGATTTATTAATTCTTTGCTAAATATTTCCCCGCTCATAAGAAACAAGCTGCTTTAAGGGAAATATATAATTTTGTGCAAATTGAAGAAGAGAGTCTCCCACAAGCTTGGGGGAGGCTTCTCCGATTACTTAATGCTTTTCCTGATCATCCTCTCAAGAAAAATGAAATACTTGATATCTTTTATAATGGACTAACCGATGCTTCTAGAGATTACCTGGATAGTTGTGCTGGTTGTGTTTTCAGGGAAAGAACTATTGATCAAGCTAAATTGCTATTGAATAATATGTTGACTAATGAAAATAATTGGGCACTTCCTGAACCAACTCCTAAGCCAACTCCGAAGAAAAGGGGTATTCTATTTCTCAGTCCTGAAGATATGCAAGAGGCAAAGAAATCTATGAATGGAAAAGGTATAAAAGCTGAAGATTTTAAGAATTTACCTCCTGTTGAAGAAATACATGGTCTTAATTCATCACCTATTGAAGAAACACACGGTCTTGATAACCCGACACAGGTAGTAAAGGTATACTCTCTCTATAGATATGATACAGCTGAAATCCCTCCTGCTAAATTTGCTAGCCCATGTTTGGATGAATTTGATAACTTTATGGTTAAGCAAGAAGATTTTAATGCTTATTTTGGTAGACAATTGAAACATAATCAACTAGCTTAGGAAGGCAAAACAAGCATAACTTCAAAACTTTAAGCACATAGGGAGGAAACTTGATATTATTACAATTCCTACAAGCATATATTCCTCGATCATAATAATTTTCAGTAGCATCATGAATGAGTTCAACAATATAACCATCACATAAAACATCCTTTTCATGATCTACAAGCATAGAAAAAATACTACTCACCACATAGGCAAAATTCTCCTCATTCATAATAGTGGGAGCAAACTCAACAAAATAACTATCATGTGAGGCATAATCAAGTTGAAAATTAAAATCATGATGACAAGTTTCATGGTTATCATTATTCTTAATAGCATACAAGTCATCACAATAATCATCATAGATAGCAACTTTGTTCTCATAATGAATGGAACCTCTTCCGAAATAGTGGATTCATCACAAAATAAAGTCATGACCTCTCCAAATCCACTTTCATCAATATAATCATCATAAATAGGAGGCATGCTTTTATCATAATAAATTTTCTCATCAAAACTCGGGGAAAAAATATCATCTTCATCAAACATAGCTTCCCCAAGCTTGTGGCTTTGCATATCATTAGCATCACGGATATTCAAGGAATTCATACTAACAACATTGCAATCATGCTCATCATTCAAATATTTAGTGCCAAACATTCCAATGCATTCTTCTTCGAGCACTTGAGCACAATTATCGGAATCCTTAATCTCACGAAAGACATTAAAAAGATGAAGCATATGAGGCATCCTTAATTCCATTTTTTTGTAGTTTTCTTTTATAAACTAAACTAGTGCTAAAACAAGAAACAAAAAGATTTGATTGCAAGATCTAAAGATATACCTTCAAGCGCTAACCTCCCCGGCAACGGCGGCAGAAAAGAGCTTGATGTCTACTACACAACCTTCTTCTTGTAGACGTTGTTGGTCCTCCAAGTGTAGAGATTTGTAGGACAGTAGCAAATTTTCCTCAAGGGGATTACCTAAGGTTTATCAATCCGTAGGAGGCGTAGGATGAAGATGGTCTCTCTCAAGCAACCCTGCAACCAAATAACAAAGAGTCTCTTGTGTCCCCAACACACCCAATACAATGGTAAATTGTATAGGTGCACTAGTTCGGCGAAGAGATGGTGATGCAAGTGGTATATGGATGGTAGATAAAGGTTTTTATAATCTGAAAATATAAAAACAGCAAGGTAACTAATGATAAAAGTGAGCACAAACGGTATTGTAATGCGTTGAGACAAGGCCTAGGGTTCATACTTTCACTAGTGCAAGTTCCCTCAATAATAATAACATAATTGGATCACATAACTATCCCTCAACATGCAACAAAGAGTCACTCCAAAGTCACTAATAGCGGAGAAAAACGAAGATATTATGGTAGGGTACAAAACACCTCAAAGTTATCCTTTCTGATCGATCTATTCAAGAGTCCGTAGTAAAATAACACGAAGCTATTCTTTCCGTTTAATCTATCATAGAGTTCGTACTAGAATAACACCTTAATACACAAATCAACCAAAACCCTAATGTCACCTAGATACTCCAATGTCACCTCAAGTATCCGTGGGTATGATTATATGATATGCATCACACAATCTCAGATTCATCTATTCAACCAACACAAATAACTTCAAAGAGTGACCCAAAGTTTCTACCGGAGAGTCAAGACGAAAACGTGTGCCAACCCCTATGCATAGGTTCATGGGCGGAACCCGCAAGTTGATCACCAAAACATACATCAAGTGGATCAATAAATACCCCATTGTCACCATGGGTATGCCACGCAAGACATACATCAAGTGTTCTCAAATCCTTAAAGACTCAATCCGATAAGATAACTTCAAAGGGAAAAATCAATCCATTACAAGAAAGTAGAGGGGGAGGAACATCATTAGAGCCAACTATAATAGCAAAGCTCGCGATACATCAAGATCGTATCACCTCAACAACACAAGAGAGAGAGAGAGAGAGATCAAACACATAGCTACTGGTACATACCCTCATCCCCAAGGGAGAACTACTCCCTCCTCGTCATGGAGAGCACCGGGATGATGAAGATGGCCACCGAAGAGGGCTTCCCCCTCCGGCAGGGTGCCGGACGGGTCTAGATTGGTTTTCGGTGGCTACGGAGGCTTCTGGCAGCGGAACTCCCGATTTATTCTGCTCCCCGAAGTTTTTAGGGTATATGGGTATATATGGGAGGAAGAACTGCGTTGGTGGACCTCTGGGCTGTCCACGAGGCAGGGGGCACGCCCAGGGGGGTGGGCACGCCTCCCACCCTCGTGGGCAGCTCGGGACTCTCCTGGTCCAACTCCGATACTCCGTGGGCTTCTTCTAGTCCAAAATAAGTTCCGTGAAGTTTCAGGTCAATTGGACTCCGTTTGATTTTCCTTTTCTGCGATACTCTAAAACAAGGAAAAAACAGAAACTGGCACTAGGCTCTAGGTTAATGGGTTAGTCCCAAAAATCATATAAAATAGCATATAAATGCATATAAAACATCCAAGGTTGATAATATAATAGCATGGAACAATAAAAAATTATAGATACGTTGGAGACGTATCAGCATCCCCAAGCTTAATTCCTGCTCTTCCTCGAGTAGGTAAATGATAAAAACAAATTTTTTGATGTGGAATGCTACCTAACATATTTATCCATGTTGTTCTCTTTATTGTGGCAAGAATATTCAGATCCATAAGATTCAAGACAAAAGTTTAATATTGACATAAAAATAATAATACTTCAAGCATACTAACCAAGTAATCATGTCTTCTCAAAATAACATGGCGAAAGAAAGCTATCTCTACAAAATCATATAGTCTGGCTATGCTCTATCTTCACCACACAAAATATTTAAATCATGCACAACGCCGATGACAAGCCAAGCAATTGTTTCATACTTTTGATGTTCTCAAACTTTTTCAATCATCACATAATACATGAGCGTGAGCCATGGACATAGCACTATCTGTGGAATAGAATGGTGCTTGTGGAGAAGAAAAAAAAGGAGAAGATAGTCTCACATCAACTAGGCGTATCAACGGGTTATGCAGATGCCCATCAATAGATATCAATGTGAGTGAGTAGGGATTGCCATGCATCAGATGCACTAGAGCTATAAATGTATGAAAGCTCAAGAAAAGAAACTAGTGGGTGTGCATCCAACTCGCTTGCTCACGAAGACCTAGGGCATTTTGAGGAAGCCCATCATTGGAATATACAAGCCAAGTTCTATAATGAAAGATTCTCACTAGTATATGAAAGTGACAACATAGGAGACTCTCTATCATGAAGATCATGGTGCTACTTTCAAGCACAAATGTGGTAAAAGGATAGTAGCATTGCCCCTTCTCTCTTTTTCTCTCATTTTTTATTTTATTTTATTTTATTTTTATTTTTTTATTTGGGACTTTTCTCTTTTTTATGGCCTCTTTTTTTCTCTTTTTTTCGTCCGGAGTCTCATTCCAACTTATGGGGGAATCATAGTGAGGGAGTCCTGGATTAGGGGGTCTCCGGACAGCCGGACTATATCCTTTGGCCGGACTGTTGGACTATGAAGGTACGAGTTTGAAGACTTCATCCCGTGTCCGGATGGGACTCTACTTGGCGTGGAAGGCAAGCTAGGCAATACGGATATGCATATCTCCTCCTTTGTAACCGACCTTGTGTAACCCTAGCCTGCTCCGATGTCTATATAAACCGGAGGGTTTTAGTCCGTAGGACAACATACGATCATACCATAGGCTAGCTTCTAGGGTTTAGCCTCTCCGATCTCGTGGTAGATCAACTCTTGTACTACTCATATTATCAAGAATAATCAAGCAGGACGTAGGGTTTTACCTCCATCAAGACGGCCCAAACCTGGGTAAAACATCGTGTCCCCTGCCTCCTGTTACCATCCGCCTTAGACGCACAGTTTGGGACCCCCTACCCGAGATGCGCTGGTTTTAACACCGACACATATTCTCCATCATCCTTTCCTCACTGGGACAATGCTCTAATAATGATGATCATCACACTTTTATTTACTTACAACTCAAGAATTACAACTCGATACTTAGAACAAAATATGACTCTATATGAATGCCTCCGGCGGTGTACCGGGATGTGCAATGACTCAAGAGTGACATGTATGGAAGAATTATGAACGGTGGCCTTGCCACAAATACGATGTCAACTACATGATCATGCAAAGCAATATGACAATGATGAAGCATGTCATAATAACGGAACGGTGGAAAGTTGCGTGGCAATATATCTCGGAATGGCTATGGAAATGCCATAATAGGTAGGTATGGTGGTTGTTTTGAGGAAGATATATGGTGGGTTTATGGTACCGGCGAAAGTTGCGCGGTACTAGAGAGGCTAGCAATGGTGGAAGGATGAGAGTGCGTATAATCCATGGACTCAACATTAGTCATAAAGAACTCACATACTGATTGCAAAAATCTATTAGTTATCGAAACAAAGCACTACGCACATGCTCCTAGGGGGATAGATTGGTAGGAAAAGACCATCGCTCGTCCCCGACTGCCACTCATAAGGAAGACAATCAATAAATAAATCATGCTCCGACTTCATCACATAACGGTTCTCCATACATGCATGCTACGGGAATAACAAACTTTAACACAAGTATCTCTCAAATTCACAACTACTCAACTAGCATGACTCTAATATCACCATCTTCATATCTCAAAACAATCATCAAGCATGACATAGGGTTTTACCTCCATCTAGAGGGCCCGAACCTGGGTAAAACATCGTGTCCCCTGCCTCATGTTACCATCCGCCTTAGACGCACAGTTCGGGACCCCCTACCCGAGATCCGCCGGTTTTGACACCGACATTGGTGCTTTCATTGAGAGTTCCTCTGTGTCGTCACTGTTAGGCTTGATGGCTCCTTCGACCATCGATAGTGATGTAGTCCAGGGTGAGACTTTTCTCCCCGGACAGATCTTTGTACTCGGCGGCTTCGCACTGCAGGCCAACTCGCTTGGCCATCTGGAGCAGATCGAGAGTTACGCCCCTGGCCACCAGGTCAGGTTTGGAAGCTTAAACTACATGGCCGACATCCGCGGAGACTTGATCTTCGATGGATTCGATCCCCTACCGAGTGCGCCGCACGGTCACGATGAGCATGATTTAGCTCTACCATCGGACAGTGTTCAGGAGACCGCACCGGCAACCGCTCCGACCCTCAATTCGGAGCCAATTGCGCCATCCATGGACGGGTGGATAGACCCCGCCACGGAGGCCATATTCCCAGCGGCGATCGAGCCGAGTATCGACCTTACCCTTCACAGGAGCCATGACGCCGAACTACCGGATTCTCCCCCGGCCACGGACTCCGAACCGTCTGCGCCCGTGCCTATCGAATCCGACTGGGCGCCGATCATGGAGTTCACATCCGCAGATATCTTTCAGCACTCGCCCTTCAGCGACATACTGAAGTCATTAAGGTCTCTCTCCCTGTCAGGAGAGTCCTGGCCGAACTATGTTCGGCAGGATTGGGATGCGGATGACGAAGAGATTCGCCGCCCACCCACCACCCACTTAGTAGCCACTGTCGACAATTTGACCGACATGCTCGACTTCGACTCCGAAGACATCGACGGTATGGACGACGACGCGGGAGACGAAGAGGAACCATTGCCCATAGGGCACTGGACAGCCACCTCATCATATGATATATACATGGTGGACACACCCAAAGAAGGCAATGGCGACGGGACAGCGGAGGATGACCCCTCCAAAAAGCAACCCAAGCGCCGACGTCAGCAGCGCCGCTCTAAGTCTCGCCAAAGCAAAAGCAGTGAAACCGGCACAGGAGATAATAGCACTCCAGACAGTGCCGAAGACGACAACAATCCCCTCCAGCAAGATTTAGAGCAGGAGGATGGAGAAGCCAGCCCCCCCAAGAGAGCGGTAGATGGAGAGGCGGATGATGATAATTACATGCCTCCCTTCGAAGACGAGGCAAGCCTCGACGATGACGAATTTGTCATGCCGGAGGATCCCTTCGAGCAAGAGCGCTTCAAGCGCCAGCTTATAGCCATGGCAAATAGCCTTAAGAAAAAGCAGCAACAGCTTCAAGCTAATCAAGATTTGCTAGCTGACAGATGGACTGAAGTCCTTGCGGCCGAGGAATATGAACTCGAACGCCCCTCCAAGAGTTACCCAAAGCGCAGGTTGCTACCCCGACTGGAGGAGGAAGCATTAAAACCTACATCTCCAGCATATGATGCAGCTGATCGGCCACCTCGTGGCCGGGACAGAGAGGCATTTCAGCCAAATACTCAGCCCGCACCGCGACGTCACTCAAAAAAATGACAAGGCACGGGGAAACACGCTAGACCTACAAGACGTATTGGAGGACAAAGCAAAACACGCAAGATCGATCTACGGATCACGAGGGCGCGCCACTACGCGAGACGATAACCGTCACGCCGGATACAGTAAAAGTAAATCCGGCCGGGCCGAACACAGCAGACAAGACTCATTCGAGCCGCGTCGCGACATAGCCCACTACAGAGGCGCCGCACACCCCATATGCTTCATAGACGAAGTAATGGATCACCAAATCCCAGAGGGTTTCAGACCTATAAATATTGAATCATATGACGGCACAACAGATCCCGCGGTATGGATCAAGGACTTCCTCCTGCACATCCACATGGCCCGCGGTGATGATCTACATGCCATCAAATACCTCCCGCTCAAGCTCAAAGGACCAGCTCGACATTGGCTCAACAGCCTGCCAGCAGAATCCATCGGCTGTTGGGAAGATCTAGAAGCCGCATTCCTCGACAACTTCCAGGGCAATTATGTGCGACCACCAGATGCCGATGACTTGAGCCACATAATTCAGCAACCAGAGGAATCGGCCAGGTAATTCTGGACATGGTTCCTGACAAAGAAAAATCAAATCGTCGACTGTCCGGATGCAGAGGCCCTACCAGCTTTTTAGCACAACATCCACGACGAGTGGCTCGCCTGGCACCTTGGCCAGGAAAAGCCGAAATCTATGGCAGCCCTCACGACACTCATGACCCGCTTTTGCGCGGGAGAAGATAGCTAGCTGGCTCGCAACAATAATATATCAAAGAACCATGGTACTTCAGATACCAAGGATGGCAATCGCAGGTCACGTCGCAACAAACACAAGCGCTGCATCAACAACGACAATGTAGAGGATACACAGTCAATGCTGGATTCAGAGGCTCTAAACCCGGTCAGTGGAAAAAGCCATTCAAAAGAAGCACTCCGGGCCCGTCCAGTTTGGACCGAATACTCGATTGCTCGTGCCAAATACATGGCACCCCTGACAAGCCAGCTAACCACACCAATAGGGAATGTTGGGTGTTCAAGCAGGCCGGCAAGTTAAATGCCGAAAACAAAGATAAGGGGTCACATAGCGATGATGAGGAGGAGCCCCAGCGGCTGAACACCGGAGGAAAGAAGAGGTTCCCCCCACAAGTGCGGATGGTGAACATGATATACGCAACCCACATCCCCAAGAGGGAGCGGAAGCGTGCGTTAAGAGATGTATATGCGTTGGAGCTAGTCGCCCCAAAGTTCAACCCATGGTCCTCCTGTCCGATCACCTTCGATTGCAGGGACCATCCCACTAGTATCTGTCATGGAGGATTCACCGCACTGGTCCTAGACCCAATCATCGACGGATTTCACCTCACTCGAGTCCTTATGGACGGCGGCAGCAGCCTGAACCTGCTTTATCAGGACACAGTGCGCAGAATGGGTATAGACCCTTCAAGGATCAAACCCACAAAAATGACCTTCAAAGGCGTCATACCAGGTGTAGAGGCCCATTGCACAGGCTCAGTCACACTGGAAGTGGTCTTAGGATCCCTGGATAACTTCCGGAGCAAGGAGTTAATCTTCGATATAGTCCTGTTCCGCAGTGGCTATCATGCACTGCTCGGGCGAACCGCATTTGCGAGATTCAACGCGGTACCGCACTATGCATATCTCAAGCTCAAGATGCCAGGACCTCGGGGGGTCATCACAGTCAATGGAAACACAGAGTGCTCTCTCCGCACGGAGGAGCACACTGCAGCCCTTGCAGCAGAAGCGCAAAGCAGCCTCTTAAGGCAATCCACCAGTTCGGCGATTAAGGACCCGGGCACCTTCAAGCGCGCCCGGAGTAATCAGCAACAAGACCGCCTGGCACGTTCCGAGCTCACATAGCAATGCGGCCCCCACCCTAGTACCAGCCAAATGGTGGAATCCGTGCCACGCGTACATAATTACGCATTGAAAATATCATGGGCACAGGTGGGGAGGGGGCACGACTACGGCACGCCCCATGACGCGGCTCAACCACACCAGGGGCTTCCCGCTTTGTTATTTTTCTTTCTTTCAGGACTTTCATCTCTAGAAGCCCCGTCCGGCAGTACGATTGCCGGATACACGATACAACAACCAAGGAGGCAGAAAGCTACGTCGCATCAAGGAATTCCCAGGTGGTCTCTGATAACGAGTGAAATACCTGCTTTAAATACCATTCCTCAGCTTGCCCTTGGAGGGGACATGTCAGATAGTCCTACTTTTTGCTTATCACACTACTTGTATCATTCTGCTTCGACGCACCTTTTTGAATAAACAATGCATAGCACTAGACTATTATCGCATTCTTCTTATATATATATATGTATATATATATATATACGTTCATTCATGACATTCAGCAACCGTACACTCTGGTACGGCCAATACGCCAGGGGCTTAAGCGTACCCCATAATACGGCATGAGAAGTCGAAACACTTTCGACAGTGTGGCACCCCAAATTTATAGCATTATATGCATCAGCTCCGAATCATGTCTTGGGTCAATAGTTGGGTTTGCCCAGCTCCCATGTTTTGGTACCTTACGTTCCGCTATATCGGCTAAGGTAGCACTGGGAGAACTACTGCGATTGTGCCCCGGTTCATCTGGGCTAAGCACCTCAGTAGAGAAAGCTAAAACTGACTGTCATGATAAGGCGAGAGCTGGTCGCTGTTCGAGAGGTATCGAGTCCCTAAAGACTCATGCCGCTTAGAGCGAGGAGTCAGCTTTGTCCGTCTTAAGGTGTGTATAGCGCCCCGAATTCGGCCTTCCGAATACTAGGGGCTTCGCCAAAATTTAAAATTGTAGACTTTTATGGCTAAGTGAGAGTGATAAAGCATTATAGTCCGATTGCCTTGCTCGTTGTGCTGAGCACCTCCCTCGAAGGACCCAACAATGGGAAAAAGAGTGCTCAGATTTATCCCGAACACCCCAGCACTCGTGGCATGGGGGCAAAAGCCGACGACTCGCCATCTCTCAGATTTAACAAACAGCCGCACAGAAGGTAATATTTTAAATTCAAACAAGCGTTGCATAGAGCATATGAACAAGCTTTCATAATACAGGATCAGACGAGCAAGTTCATTCAAAAATTACATCCTTCGCACACTCGTCCACCACAAGACGGGCACCCTTCAGGACACCCTCATAATACATTTCGGGGTGGCGATGCTCCTTGCCCTGCGGCGGCCCCTCCTTCACCAGCTTCTCGGTGTCCATCTTGGCCCAGTGCACCTTCGCACGGGCAAAAGCCCGGTGTGCACCTTCGATGCAGATGGACCGCTTTATGACTTCTAGCCGTGGGCAGGCATCCACAAGCCGCCTCACCAGGCCGAAGTAGTTGTTGGGAAGGGAGTCGCCATGCCACATCTGGACTATAAGGCCCTCATGGCCTGTTCGGCCGCCTTGTGCAACTCGACCAGTTGCTTCAGCTAGTCGCTCATAGGCATCGGGTGTTCGGTCCCAGTATACTGAGACCAGAACAACTTCTCCGTCGAGCTTCCCTCCTTGGCCTGGTAATATTTTGCGGCATCTGACATGCTACAGGGCAAATCTGCGAATGCTCCTGGAGAGCTCTGGACTCGGGTAAGTAACAAGTAATTTACTTTCACATGCTTGCTTTGCATATTGAATGCCTTACCCGCCGCTATCTTCCTCATCGCCTCAATCTCCTAGAGGGCCTTTTGGGCTTCAGCCTTGGCATGCTTTGTGCTCTCGAGGGCCGCGGCAAGCTCGGACTCTCGTGTCTTCGAGTCAAGCTCCAAAGCCTCGTGCTTCTTCACGAGAGCCTGGAGCTCTTGCTGCACCTCGCCCACCTGTGCCTCTTGTTTTTCCCGCTCGGTGCGCTCCTTGGCCGCTTTGTTTTCGGCCTCGGATAGCGCTTGCTTCAGGGTCGCCACTTCGGTCATGGCCCCTGGCACATTCATGATGATCCTATCATTTTGTAACCGCATCTTTTTATATATACATATATATATGGACAAGGCATTACTTACCTTTGTTCTCCTCGAGCTGCCTCTTGGCAAGGCCGAGCTCTTTCTCAGACCGCTCGAGGTTCTGCTTCAGTGCGGCGACCTCCGCAGTCAGTGTAGCAGAGGTCAGCAGCGAAGCCTGCATACGCATATAGACATACTTATATTAGACTCCTGCAGATATTATTTGATCCTCTATTTGGCTTTTCTTTGTGAACACCAAACAAAGCATCAAGGGCTACTGTCTATGCGGTAATATTTTTCCTATATTTTAAATACGTACCTCAAAGCCTGTTAGAAGGCTGGCACAGGCTTCAGTCTGTCCGCTCTTGGCGGACTGAATCTTCTTGATCACCGCACTCATAATAGTGTGGTGCTCTTCGTCGATGGAAGCGTCACGAAGCGCTCCCAGCAGTTTCTCCGGTGCCTCTGGATGGACAGAGGTCACCGGAACGGACGGCTTGCCCCTCTTGGAAGAGGGCCGCCTGCCCGAGTCCGGAACCACTGGAGGTTCCGGCGCGGTGTCCGGCTGAGGGCCGAACTTGGAGCCCCTGGGAGCCTTGCTCCCTTTGCTCCTGGAGTCCGGAAGGTCGCCTTGAGGCGCCTCCGGGACTGTCCCCCCCCGGCTCGGTGCCCCTTGAGACAATACCTCGGCATTGTCCATAGGGCAAGGAGAGGAGGTGGTTAGAAGTGTATCACTATCCATGTCCGACGAGTCCAAGGAACCGTCCGACGATGATACGTCGATACGGGCTTGGGGCGGACTGCATAATCATATTCGATGTTAGGAGAAGCAATGCAACAAAAGTATGCTATGAGTTACTCTGGTATCCGAATACTTACGACTTCGCCAGGGGCTTGGCCCTGAGCATCCACTCGTCTTCGCTGTCGGCGGTGGTGGTGGAACAGTTCGGAAGGAGAGTCCTTCCCTTCTTGGACCCTTCGGCCTCCCCGGTTGGGGTGGCCTTCCTTTTCTTGTCTCCCCCGGCTGGAGGGGAGAATCTTCTTCTTCCTTCTCGTTTTCACGGGAGGAGTGCGCCTCAGAGTTATCAGACAATGTGTCCGATACCACCTGGCGCCGGGAACTCTTTCGGGTTCCCATGGCCTTCTTCTTGGTCTTCTCTGGCACCTCATAAGGAGCCGGAGTCCGCATCTTTGTTAGGAGAGCGTCTGCAAGGTCTTCGGGCAGAGGGGCCAGACAGTTAATTTGTTCCGATGTCTCCACCCAGTCCTGTCAAAGGTATGTGAGCTCAGACCCCGCACATGGTTAAGCTATGGGAAATAAATACCCTATGCACAGAGCTTACCAGATTCGCATGGGGCTTCGCGCTTAGCCCGCGGTCCTCGGTAAGAGAAGGGGGACCTCTGCGCCCTTAGATAGCACCTTCCAGACGTCCTTATGCATCGTGTCGAAGAGCTCGTGTAGAGTCTGGTGTTGGGCCGGGTCGAACTCCCATAAGTTGAAAGCCTGTTGTTCACACGGGAGGATCCGGCGGAAGAGCATGACCTGGACTATGTTGACAAGGTTAAGTTTCTTGCTTTTCATGTTCCGGATACACTTCTGGAGTCCGTCCAGCTCCACCAATGAGCCCCAGGACAGGCCCTTCTCCTTCCAGGAAGTGAGGCGCGTGGGGATTCCAGATCGAAACTCGGGGGCCGCCACCCAGTTGGTGTTGCGCGGCTCGGTGATGTAGAACCACCCCGATTGCCACCCCTTTATGGTCTCCACGAAGGAGCCCTCGAGCCATGTAACATTGGGCATTTTGCCCACCATGGCTCCGCCGCATTCCGCTTGTTGGCTGCCAACCACCTTCGGCTTGATATTGAAGGTCTTTAGCCATAGGCCGAAGTGGGGCCGGGTGCGGAGAAAGGCCTCACACACGACGATGAACGCCGAGATGTTGAGGATGAAATTCGGGGCCAGATCATGAAAGTCCAGCCTGTAATAGAACATAAGGCCATGGATGAATGGATGGAGGGGAAACCCCAGTCCGCGGACGAAGTGGGGGAGGAAAACCACCCTTTCGTGAGGTTCCGGGGTAGGGACGATCTGCCCCGCGGCTGGCAGCCGGTGCGCGATATCCGCGGCTAAGTATCCGGCCCCACGTAGTTTTTTGATGTGTCCCTCCATGACGGAGGAGGCCATCCACTTGCCTCCCGCTCCAGACATGTTTGGAGAGAGTTGAGGAGAAGGATGTGGACTTGGGCACTGGAGCTCGAGTGCGCGAGAATGGATGAGCAAGGAGGAAGAAAGCGTGGGTAGAAAAAGGTGAAACCTTATCCCTTTATAAGGGCGGACAAAACTATGCTCCCCCACCAGCCTGGTAAAACTCGCTTGTCCCCCAAGCGTCGTAATTGATGGCGCGGTTGGGTTACCCACGTTTGTATTGATGAGAATCCTGTGATAAGGGGAACACGATCTCTGCTTGGACAAGACGTGTCAAGAAACCGCCTCGCATTATGTGCGGGGCTGGTTAAAGAAAAACGGTTCAAATAATTACTGGGCCGTGGCGTGATGTCATGCTGCCAAAACGTGTCAGCACATTAGATTTGTGGAAATATTATTCTCTCTACGATGGTAAGTGGAACTTATTTTGCAGGGTCGGACACTATCCTTGTATTCAAACTCTTTCGTGGTGTATTCGGAGGAGGAACCCTCCTTGCAATGCCGAAGACAACACTGCGCGTCGGACTCGTCGTCATTGAAGCCTGGTTCAGGGGCTACTGAGGGAGTCCTGGATTAGGGGGTCTCCGGACAGCCGGACTATATCCTTTGGCCGGACTGTTGGACTATGAAGGTACGAGATTGAAGACTTCATCCCATGTCCGGATGGGACTCTACTTGGCGTGGAAGGCAAGCTAGGCAATACGGATATGGATATCTCCTCCTTTGTAACTGACCTTGTGTAACCCTAGCCTCCTCCGGTGTCTATATAAACCGGAGGGTTTTAGTCCATAGGACAACATACGATCATACCATAGGCTAGCTTCTAGGGTTTAGCCTCTCCGATCTCGTGGTAGATCAACTCTTGTACTACTCATATTATCAAGAATAATCAAGCAGGACGTAGGGTTTTACCTCCATCAAGAGGGCCCGAACCTGGGTAAAACATCGTGTCCCCTGCCTCCTGTTACCATCCGCCTTAGACGCATAGTTCGGGACCCCCTACCCGAGATCCGCTAGTTTTGACACCGACACATATTCTCCATCATCCTTTCCTCACTGGGACAATGCTCTAATAATGATGATCATCACACTTTTATTTACTTACAACTCAAGAATTACAACTCGATACTTAGAACAAAATATGACTCTATATGAATGCCTCCGGCGGTGTACCGGGATGTGCAATGACTCAAGAGTGACATGTATGGAAGAATTATGAACGGTGGCTTTGCCACAAATACGATGTCAACTACATGATCATGCAAAGCAATATGACAATGATGAAGCGTGTCATAATAACGGAATGGTGGAAAGTTGCGTGGCAATATATCTCGGAATGGCTATGGAAATGCCATAATAGGTAGGTATGTTGGTTGTTTTGAGGAAGATATATGGTGGGTTTATGGTACCAGCGAAAGTTGCGCGGTACTAGAGAGGCTAGCAATGGTGGAAGGGTGAGAGTGCGTATAATCCATGGACTCAACATTAGTCATAAAGAACTCACATACTGATTGCAAAAATCTATTAGTTATCGAAACAAAGCACTACGCACATGCTCCTAGGGGATAGATTGGTAGGAAAAGACCATCGCTCGTCCCCGACTGCCACTCATAAGGAAGACAATCAATAAATAAATCATGCTCCGACTTCATCACATAACGGTTCACCATACATGCATGCTATGGGAATAACAAACTATAACACAAGTATCTCTCAAATTCACAACTACTCAACTAGCATGACTCTAATATCACCATCTTCATATCTCAAAACAATCATCAAGTATCAAACTTCCCATAGTATTCAATGCACTCTATATGAAAGTTTTTATTATACCCCACTTGGATGCCCATCATATTAGGACTAGTTTCATAACCAAAGAAAACTACCATGCTGTTCTAAAGACTCTCAAAATGATATAATGAAGCATGAGAGTTCATCTATTTCTATAAAATAAAACGACCGCCGTGCTCTAAAAGGATAAAAGTGAAGCACTAGAGCAAGTGACAAACTACTCCGAAAGATATAAGTGAAGATCAATGAGTAGTCATAATTATGCAACTATGTGAAGACTCTCTAACATTTAGTAATTTCAGATCTTGGTATTTTCTTCAAACATCAAGCAAAACTATGTAAAATGACATTCTTAGAATGGCAAACATCATGTGAAGAAGCAAAAACTTAGGATCAACCAAAACTAACCGATAGTTGTTGAAGAAGAAAGGTGGGATGCCAACCGGGGCATCCCCAAGCTTAGACGCTCGAGAATTCTTGAAATATTTTCTTGGTATGACTTGGGTATCCCCAAGCTTGAGCTTTTGTGGCTCCTTAATTCCTCTCATATCACAGTCTCCCTAAATCTCAAAAGCTTAATCCACACAAAACTCAACAAGGACTCGTGAGATAAGTTAGTATAAACCAATGCAAAAACCTTATCATACTGTACTGTAGCAAATCACTAAAATTATTATTAAACATTGCATACTAAATGCCTCTGCATATTTAATAGTCCTATCCACAAATAGAATCATTAAAGAAGCAAACATATGCAAACAATGCAAACAAAACAGCAATCTGCCTAAACCGGACAGTCTGTAAAGAGTGCAGCAAGATCCATATTTCCCTACCTCCAAAAATTAAAAAAGAAAATTCCCACTGTAGTAAATTTATCAGATCTTATTATGCAAAAGGTTTCAACATTTTATCACATTCTGACTTTTCTAGGGAATTTTTTCAACAGCGGTAAACTTTCTATTTTCAAACAGCAACATGTGGACTTGTAAAATAGGCATAGTAAAGGCTATCAATGCCACTTCTATTGAAATAAAAGATGCAAAACATTGTTCTAAATAACAGCAAGCAAATCTTCACAAAATAAATTGATGCTCCAAGCAAAACACATATCATGTGGTGAATAAAAATATAGCTCCAAGTAAAGTTACCGATGAACGAAGACCAAAGAGGGGATGCCATCCGGGGCATCCCCAAGCTTAGGCTTTTTGGTGTCCTTAGATGATCTTGGGGTGCCATGGGCATCCCCAAGCTTAGGCCTTGCCACTCCTTGTTCCATAATCCATCAAATCTTTACCCAAAACTTGAAAACTTCACAACAAAAAACGTAACAAGAGAATCTCGTGAGCTCCGTTAGCGAAAGAAAACAAAACACCACTTCAAAGTGCTATAATGAACTCATTCTTTATTTATATTGGTGTTAAACCTACTTTATTCCAACTTCTCTATGGTTTATAAACTCTTTTACTAGCCATAGATTCATTAAAATAAGCAAACAACACACGAAAAACAGAATCTGTCAAAAACAGAACAGTCTGTAGTAATCTGGATCAAACGCAAACTTCTGGAACTCCAAAAATTATAAAATAAATTTCTGGACGTGAGGAATTTATCTATTAATCATATGCAAAGAGAATTAACTAAATAATACTCTCCAATAAAAAATGGCAGCAATTCTCGTGAGCGCTAATGTTTCTGTTTTTTACAGCAAGATCAACAAGACTTTCACCAAGTCTTCCCAACGGTTCTACTTGGCACAAACACTAATTAAAACATAAAAACTCAATCATAATAGAGGCTAGATAAATTATTTATTACTAAACAGGAGCAAAAAAAATAAAAAAAATAAAAATTGGGTTGCCTCCCAACAAGCGCTATCGTTTAACGCCCCTAGCTAGGCATGATGATTTCAATGATGCTCACATAAAGGACAAGAATTGAAACATAAAGAGAGCATCATGAAGAATGTGACTAGCACATTTAAGTCTAACCCTATTCCTATGCATAGGGATTTTGTTATTAAACAATTTATGGGAACAATAATCAACTAGCTTAGGAAGGCAAAACAAGCATAACTTCAAAACTTTAAGCACATAGGGAGGAAACTTGATATTATTGCAATTCCTACAAGCATATATTCCTCCCTCATAATAATTTTCAGTAGCATCATGAATGAATTCAAAAATATAACATCACATAAAACATCCTTTTCATGATCTACAAGCATAGAAACTTTACCACTCGCCACATAGGCAAAATTCTTCTCATTCATAGTAGTGGGAGCAAACTCAACAAAATAACTATCATGTGAGGCATAATCCAATTGAAAATTAAAATCATGATGACAAGTTTCATGGTTATCATTATTCTTAATAGCATACAAGTCATCACAATAATCATCATAGATAGCAACTTTGTTATCATAATCAATTGGAACCTCTTCCGAAATAGTGGATTCATCACAAAATAAAGTCATGACCTCTCCAAATCCACTTTCATCAATATAATCATCATAAATAGGAGGCATGCTTTTACCATAATAAATTTGCTCATCAAAACTCGGGAAAAAAATCATCTTCATCAAACATAGCTTCCCCAAGCTTGTGGCTTTGCATATCATTAGCATCATGGATATTCAAGGAATTCATACTAACAACATTGCAATCATGCTCATCATTCAAATATTTAGTGCCAAAGATTCCGAAGCGTTCTTCTTCTAGCACTTGAGCACAATTATTGAAATCCTTATTCTCACAAAAGTCATTAAAAATATGAAGCATATGAGGCATCCTTAATTCCATTTTTTTGTAGTTTTCTTTTATAAACTAAACTAGTGCTAAAACAAGAAACAAAAAGATTCGATTGCAAGATCTAAAGATATACCTTCAAGCGCTAACCTCCCCGGCAACGGTGCCAGAAAAGAGCTTGATGTCTACTACACAACCTTCTTCTTGTAGACGTTGTTGGGCCTCAAAGTGCAGAGGTTTGTAGGACAATAGCAAATTTCCCTCAAGTGGATGACCTAAGGTTTATCAATCCATAGGAGGCGTAGGATGAAGATGGTCTCTCTCAAGCAACCCTGCAACCAAATAACAAAGAGTCTCTTGTGTCCCCAACACACCCAATACAATGGTAAATTGTATAGGTGCACTAGTTCAGAGAAGATGGTGATACAAGTGGTATATGGATGGTAGATAAAGGTTTTTGTAATCTGAAAATATAAAAACAGCAAGGTAACTAATGATAAAAGTGAGCACAAACGGTATTGCAATGCGTTGAAACAAGGCCTAGGGTTCATACTTTCACTAGTGCAAGTTCCCTCAACAATAATAACATAATTGGATCACATAACTATCCCTCAACATGCAACAAAGAGTCACTCCAAAGTCACTAATAGCGGAGAACAAACAAAGAGATTATGGTAGGGTATGAAACCACCTCAAAGTTATCCTTTCTGATCGATCTATTCAAGAGTCCGTAGTAAAATAACACGAAGCTATTCTTTCCATTCAATCTATCATAGAGTTCATACTAGAATTACACCTTAAGACACAAATCAACCAAAACCCTAATGTCACCTAGATACTCCAATGTCACCTCAAGTATCCGTGGGTATGATTATACGATATGCATCCCACAATCTCAGATTCATCTATTCAACCAACACAAAGAACTTCAAAGGGTGCCCCAAAGTTTTTACCGGAGAGTCAAGACGAAAACGTGTGCCAATCCCTATGCATAGGTTCATGGGCGAAACACGCAAGTTGATCACCAAAACATACATCAAGTGGATCAATATAATACCCCATTGTCGGTGTCAAAACCGGCAGATCTTGGGTATGGGGTCCCAAACTATGCGTCTAAGGCGGATGGTAACAGGAGGCAGGGGACATGATGTTTTACCCAGGTTCGGGCCCTCTTGATGGAGGTAAACCCCTACGTCCTGCTTGATTTATTCTTGATGATATGGGTATTACAAGAGTTGATCTACCACGAGATCGGAGAGGCTAAACCCTAGAAGCTAGCCTATGGTATGATTGTATATTGTCCTACGGACTAAAACCCTCCGGTTTATATAGACACCGGAGGGGGCTAGGGTTACACAAGGTTGGTTAGAAAGGAGGAGATACACATATCTGTATTGCCTAGCTTGCCTTCCACGCCAAGTAGAGTCCCATCCGGACACGAGATGAAGTCTTCAATCTTGTATCTTCATAGTCCAATGGTCCGGCCAAAGGATATAATCCGGCTGTCCGGATATCCCCTAATCCTAGACTCCCTCACCCATTGTCACCACGGGTATCCCACGCAAGACATACATCAAATGTTCTCAAATCCTTAAAGACTCAATTCGATAAGATAACTTCAAAGGGAAAACTCAATCCATTACAAGAGAGTAGAGGGGGAGAAACATCGTAAGATCCAACTATAATAGCAAAGCTCGCGATACATCAAGATCGTATCACCTCAAGAACATGAGAGAGAGAGAGAGAGATCAAACACATAGCTACTGGTACATACCCTCAGCCCCGAGGGAGAACTACTCCCTCCTTGTCATGGAGAGCACCGGGATGATGAAGATGGCCACCGGAGAGGGATTCCCCCTCCGGTAGGGTGCCAGAATGGGTCTAGATTGGTTTTCGGTGGATACGGTGGCTTCTGGCAGCGGAACTCCCGATCTATTCTGCTCGCCGAAATTTTTAGGGTATATGGGTATATATGGGAGGAAGAAGTACGTCGGTGGACCTCCGGGCTGTCCACGAGGCAGGGGGGCGCGCCCAGGGGGGTGGGCGCGCCCCCACCCTCGTGGGCAGCCCGGGACTCTCCTGGTCCAACTCCGATACTCCGTGGGCTTCTTCTGGTCCAAAAAGAAGTTCTGTGAAGTTTCAGGTCAATTGGACTTTGTTTGATTTTCCTTTTCTGCGATACTCTAAAACAAGGAAAAAACAGAAACTGGCACTGGGCTCTAGGTTAATAGGTTAGTCCCAAAAATCATATAAAATAGCATATAAATGCATATAAAACATCCAAGGTTGATAATATAATAGCATGGAACAATCAAAAATTATAGATACGTTGGAGACGTATCATGGATGAAGAAACTACTAGAGACTTTCTTGCCTGCAATGATAGAAGTGATCTTAAGAAACTATTAGCTAAGCTGAGAGAAAAATCTCTGAATGCTAGAATGAAATATGATCCTGCTTATGCTACTTCACCTATCTTTATTACTGATAAGGATTATGATTTCTCTGTTGATCCTGAGATAATAACTTTGGTTGAATCTGATCCTTTTTATGGCTATGAATCTGAAACTGTTGTGGCACATCTTACTAAATTAAATGATATAGCTACCCTATTTACTAATGATGAGAAAACTCACTACTATTATGTCCTTAAATTATTTCCGTTCTCATTAAAGGGTGATGCTAAAACATGGTTTAATTCTCTTGATCCTGGTTGTGTGCGTAGTCCCCAAGATATGATTTATTACTTCTCTGCTAAATATTTCCCCGCTCATAAGAAACAAGCTGCTTCAAGGGAAATATATAATTTTGTGCAAATTGAAGAAGAGAGTCTCCCACAAGCTTGGGGGAGGCTTCTCCAATTACTTAATGCTTTTCCTGATCATCCTCTCAAGAAAAATGAAATACTTGATATCTTTTATAATGGACTAACCGATGCTTCTAGAGATTACCTGGATAGTTGTGCTGGTTGTGTTTTCAGGGAAAGAACTGTTGATCAAGCTAAATTGCTATTGAATAATATGTTGACTAATGAAAATAATTGGACACTTCCTGAACCAACTCCTAAGCCAACTCCGAAGAAAAGGGGTATTCTATTTCTCAGTCCTAAAGATATGCAAGAGGAAGAGAAATCTATGAATGGAAAAGGTATAAAAACTGAAGATTTTAAGAATTTACCTCCTGTTGAAGAAATACATGGTCTTAATTCATCACCTATTCAAGAAACACACGGTCTTGATAACCCCACACAGGTAGTAAAGGTAAACTCTCTCTATAGATATGATAAAGCTGAAATCCCTCCTGCTAAATTTGCTAGCCAATGTTTGGATGAATTTGATAACTTTATGGTTAAGCAAGAAGATTTTAATGCTTTTTGGTAGACAATTGAAACATAATGCTTATATGATTGAACACTTGGGTCATTATATGTCTAGAGTTAAAGGTGAACTTAAACTCATTAGTATACATGCTTCTATGGTTACCACTCAAGTAGAACAAGTACTTAAAGCTCAGAATGATTTGCTCAATGAATTGAATAGTAAGAATAATGACTTTGTTGTTAGAGTTGCAACTAGAGGAGTTAAAGTGACTCAGGAACCTTTGTATCCTGAGGGCCACCCTAAGAGAATTGAGCAGGATTCTTAGATGAATAACGTTGATGGACCTAGTCCTTCTAAGAGGAAGAAAAAGAAAAATGATAGGACATTGCATGCTTCTAGTGAACCTATTGTAGACACACCTGAGAATCCTAATGATATTTCTATCTCTGATGCTGAAACACAATCTGGTAATGAACATGAACCTAGTGATAATGTTAATGATGATGTTCATGTTGATGCTCAACCTAGCAATAATAATGATGTAGAAATTGAACCTGTTGTTGATCTTGATAACCCACAATCAAAGAATCAACATTATGATAAGAGAGACTTTGTTGCTAGGAAGCACGGTAAGGAAAGAGAACCATGGGTTCAGAAACCCATGCCTTTTCCTCCTAAACCATCAAAGAAAAATGATGATGAGGATTTCGAGCGGTTTGCTGAAATGATTAGACCTATCTTTTTGCGTATGCGTTCGACCGATATGCTTAAAATGAATCCTTATGCTAAATATATGAAGGAAATTGTTACTAATAAAAGAAAGATACCGAAAGCTGAGATTTCCACCATGCTTGCTAATTATACTTTTAAGGGTGGAATACCAAAGAAACTTGGAGATCCAGGAGTACCAACTATACCATGCTCCATTAAAATAAATTATGTTAAAACTGCTTTATGTGATCTTGGAACCGGTGTTAGTGTTATGCCTCTCTCTTGATATCGTAGACTTGATTTGAATAAGTTGACACATACTGAAATATGTTTGCAAATGGCTGACAAATCAACTGCTATACCTATCGGTATTTGTGAGGATGTGCCTGTTGTGGTTGCAAACGTTACTATTTTAACGGACTTTGTTATTCTTGATATTCCCGAGGATGATAGTATGTCTATTATTCTTAGAAGACCCTTTTTGAATACTGCAGGGGTTGTTATCGATTGCACCAAAGGCAATGTCACTTTTCATGCTAATGGTAATGAGCATATGGTACACTTTTCGAGGAAACAACCTCAAGTCCACAGTATCAATTCTATTGGAAAATTTTCAACAATCACTTGAATTCCCTCTTCCTACTGTCAAGAATAAATATGATATTCTTATTGTTGGGGACATGCATATCCCGTTGAGGTAACATAGTGTTATTCAAAATTTCTCCGGTTCCATGTTATTCGGAATGAGTTTGTTAACAAGACTTGATCAACCTTGCTAGTGTATTCCTTTTGATGAGCATGAGATGGATGAAGTTAGAAAACACAACTCTCTGTACCCTCTTTTTACTTTCTGTTATTTATATTAACTAAAGCAAAAATAGTAATTTCTGTCTGTTTTCTGAATTATCCATGCAATAAAAAATACCCCGAAAATAAAAGTTCTCCAAATGCCCTGAAATTTAAATATGTTTTTTCTAGAATATTTGAGAATATTTGGCATTGAGAACACATCAGGGGGAGCCAGCACCTAGCCACGAGGGTCCAGGGCGCGCCCTATCCCCTGGGCGTGCCCCCTGCCTCGTGGGCTGCTGGTGGCCCCCCTCAACTTATTCCATCCACCACACACTCCTTCTTCCTCCTAAAAAGTCACCGACCAGCTCAAGCACAAGTTCTAGCTCATCTTGCTGCCATTTTCGATCTCCTAGCTCAAAACTCCATTCACAAAACTGCTTTGGGGGATTGTTCTTCGGTATGTGACTCCTCCAATGGTCCAATTAGTTTTTGTTCTAGTGCTTTATTTATTGCAAATTTTTGCTGCTTAGGTGACCCTGTTCTTGAGCTTGCATATCAAATTTATGTGGTCAAAAGTAGTTTTAATGCATGATATGGCCTCTAGGCACTTGTGGGAGTTGTTGCTATCAATTTTGTTGAGTTTGGTTCACTTTTATATTGAGTTGCTAAAACTTTCAGAGATTTTCAGAAAAAGATGAAGAGATTTTTGAGGGGCTCATCGAGCCGAAGCTCGAATGATAAACAAAGTGAAGAGAACAAGAAGCCCAAGTATAATCTCCCTTGTACTGCGGAGGTTCGGCCATGCGAATGGCCTTGTGATGATTTCTTGAGAGAAGCCGGGATTCATGAAGATTTTTATTATTTGGCTGAGAATGCAGGCCTCACCGCCTTCCTCCACGACCAACGCGAACGGTATCTCTTACTCACCCATATCTTTGTGAAAAACTTTCATTTCCATGCTAGGAGCTCACCACCTTCGGTAGAATTTTATTTATATGATGAGCATAAGGAGATGTCACTTCATGATTTCTGTCGTGTTTGTTTGATACCTTTTGAGGGCAGCATAGAGGAACCGTATCATGATGATGTGGAGGGATTTATTGATATGATTGCTGTAGGGGAAACGAGGAAAGTTTCCGATGCAAGAATCACTAGCATACATTTTCCTGTTCTACGTTACTTTTCAATATTTGCTAGTAGATGCTTAATTGGTCGCGGGAACTGTGGGAACCTTAGTGCTCATGATATTGTTATTTTGTGCCATACCTTGTTTCAAGATACTACCTTCAGTTTAGGCGCTATTGTTGATAAGTGGTTAAACCTGAACCGTACTAAGGGCCCCGTCCTTGGAGGCATCTTTGCCTCGCACCTAGATGCACACTTTAACATACCCATCAGACATTATGAGAAAGAGGAAAAGTTGCTGCCTAATATTTTTCTAGATTATAACAACATTGTAGCACATGATTTTATTGTTAAAAATAAGAAGAAGTTGCTTAACTATAGACTGATTTTTGGTAAGAATAATTTTGATACTATTACCTTGCCTGCTCCCTCTTTGTTTAACATACTTTCAGGCAAGTGCCTTGTTTTACCGGAGGACGTTTATGCATACTGGAGTGTGACACCAGCTCCAGAGCCTGAGTCGGAACCACCCCAGGACCCTTATCGACAGTTAGTTTATCAGTGGAATCTGGAGGAGATTGCCAACCAGTGGCACCCAGAGGACACTCCTCACACCGGAGAGGGCCACTTTGATCCATGGGCATGTACCAACTTAGGCCAAAAGCCTAAGCTTGGGGGAGTATGTATTTCTCACCGACATTACATTCATGTTCACACACTCATGCTAGTTGTCGGTGCTCATACTTTTTCACTGTATCATCCATGATAGTTTATTTCCTTTTTAGCTTTCTTCTTGTGTGCCTTAATAAACCTTAAGAAAAACCAAAAAAATTAGTTATAACTTTTAGTTAGTTTACTTTCCATGCCTGTAGTAGTAGTAATTAAAAATAAAACCCTAAAATATTTCTCGCTCTTCTTTTGCTTGTTGGGAGCTTTCCCGTGTAAATAGTTGTGTTTCTTTTCTTTCTTTCCTTTGGGGGTCGAGAGCAGAAGACCATAATGAAAATGTTGAGTGGCTATCATATGCATTATTGTTGATCTAAGAAAGAGCCCATATTACCTTGTCTTCTCTCTTGAATTGAATGCTTGCAGATTCCAGCTTAGTCCAATGCATGTGCACTTTTATTATTATCCACACTATTCGATCGTGCAAGTGAAAGGCAATAATGATGATATATGATGAACTGATTGAGATGAGAAAAGCTGGTATGAACTCGACCTCTCTTGTTTTTGTAAATATGATTAGTTCATCGTTCCTGATTCAGCCTATTATGAAAGAAACATATTTGCAATGACAATTAGAGATTGTAGTTGCTTATACCATGCTTAATTAGCTAGGAGCTTATAATGGTTTACCTTGTGTGCCAACATGCTATTAAAATGGTTGTGATGTGGTATGATAGGGTGGTATCCTCTTTTGAACGATTCGAGTGGCTTGACTTGGCACATGTTCATGCATGTAGTTGAAACAAAATCAACATAGCCTCTACGATATTTATGTTCATAGTGAATTATATACTACTCATGCTTGCATTCAGTGTTGATTAATTTTAATGCATATTCATGACTGTTGTCGCTCTCTAGCTGGTCGCTTCCTAGTCTTTTCTAGCCTTCACTTGTACTAAGCGGGAATACTGCTTGTGCATCCAATTCCATAAACCCCAAAGTTGTTCCATATGAGTCCACCATATCTACCTATATACGGTATCTACCTGCCATTCCAAGTAAATTTGTATGTGCCAAACTCTAAACCTTCAAATAAACATTCTGTTTTGTATGCTCGAATAGCTCATGTATCAACTAGGGTTGTCTGTATCCTCCATGCTAGGCGGGTTATTCTCAAGAGGAGTGGACTTTGCTCCTCACTCACGAGAAAATGGTTGGTCACCGGGATGCCTAGTCCCATGCTTTAAGCAAATCAAATCAAAATAATTGCAAACAAAACCCCCCAGGATTATTGTTAGTTGGAGGTACCCGTTGTTTCGGGCAAGCCATGGATTGATGCTTGTTGGTGGTGGGGGAGTATAAACTTTACCATTCTGCTTGGGAACTACCTATATGTGTGTAGCATGGAAGATATCAAGATCTCTCGGTTATTATGTTGACAACGAAAGTATACCGCTTAAAATATTATTCATATCTATTTCAAAACCGAGCTCTGGCACCTCTACAAATCCCTTCTTCCCTCTGCGAATGGCCTATCTATTTACTTTCATGTTGAGTCATCATCCTCTTATTAAATAGCACCAGTTGGAGAGCACCGCTGTCATTTGCATCCATTACTGTTAGTTTACATTGAGTATGACTGTGACTGGATCTCTTTAACCATGAATTACAATGTCTAGTCAGTCCTTGATCTTTAAAGGTGCTCTACATTTATCTTTTGCGGTCTTAGAAAGGGCTAGCGAGATACCATCTTGTTATATCATATTATGATTGTTTTGAGAAAGTTTTGTCATCCGAGATTTATTATTATTGCTCACTAGTTGATTATGCCATTGATATGAGTAAACACGAGACCTAAATGTTATTGCGAATGTTGTTAGTTCATAATCTTTGTTGAAAACCTGAATGCTAGCTTTACATATTTACAACAACAAGAGCAAATAGAGTTTGTAAAAGTTTTTCTTTATCACTTTCAGTTTATCAACTGAATTGCTTGAGGACAAGCAAAGGTTCAAGCTTGGGGGAGTTGATACATCTCCGTCGTATCTACTTTTCCAAACACTTTTGCCCTTTTTTGGACTCTAACTTGCATGATTTGAATGGAACTAACCCGGACTAACGCTTTTTTCAACAGAATTGCCATGGTGTTATTTTTGTGCAGAAATAAAAGTTCTTGGAATGACCTGAAAATCAACAGAGATTATTTTTGGAATATATAAAAAATACTGGAAGAAGAATCCACGTCAGGGGGCCCACACCCTGTCCATGAGGGTGGGGTCGCCTGTAGGCCCGATGGCTCCTTCGATCTGCAACAACGATGCGGTCCAGGGTGAAGCTTTTCTCCCCGGACAGATCTTCGTCTTCGGCGGCTTCGCACTGCGGGCCAACTCGCTTGGCCACCTTGAGCAGATCGAAAGCTACGCCCCTGGCCATCAGGTCAGGTTTGGAAGCCTAAACTACACGGCTGACATCCGCGGAGACTTGATCTTCGACGGATTCAAGCCACAGCCAAGCGTGCCACACTATCTCCATGGGCAGGATATAGCTCTGCCACCGAACAACGCCTTGGAGGCCGCACACGCATCGGTTTCGACCATTGATTTGTAACCTACTGCGCCGATTGAGGATCAGCGGTTGGACGCTGCCTCAGGGGCTGCGATCTTAGAGGCGATCGAGCCGAACCCCAGCCCCGCACTCCGCATGGCCCGTGACTCCGAGGAGCTGGATTCCTCTCCGAACTCTGAGCCCCCCGCGCCCCTGCCAATCAAATCCGATTGGGCGCCGGTAATGGAGTTCACCGCAGTGGACATCTTTCAGCATTCGCCTTTTGGCGACATCCTGAATTCTCTTAAGTCTCTCTCTTTATCAGGAGAGCCCTGGCCGGTCTACGGCCAGCAAGGGTGGGATACAGACGGTGAGGAAATTCAAAACCCACCCACCACCCACTTTGTAGCCATTGTCGATGATTTAACCGACATACTTGACTTCGGCTCCGAAGACATCGACGGCATGGACGACGATATAGGAGACAAACATGAACCAACACTTGTAGGGCGCTGGAAAGCCACCTCGTCATACGACATATACATGGTGGATACTCCAAAAGATGGAGATGGCGATGGAACAGTGGGGGATAACGCCCCCAAGAAACAGCCAAAGCGCCGGCATCAGCGGCGCCGCTCTAAATCCCGCCAAAGCAAAAACAGTGATTCCGGCACGGGAGATAATACTACTCCGGATAGTGCCGAAGAACACCCACCCCAGCAAGATTCGGCACAGGAAGATGGAGAAGCTAGCCCTCATGAGAGAGCGGCAGACCAAGAGGTCGAGGATGATAACTATACGCCTCCCTCCGAAGACGAGGCAAGCCTCGATGACGACGAATTCATCATGCCATCAGACCCCGCCGAACAAGAGCATTTTAGACGCAGGCTTTTAGCCACGGCAAGCAGCCTCAAGAA
This sequence comes from Triticum aestivum, assembly GCF_018294505.1. Lineage (NCBI taxonomy): Eukaryota > Viridiplantae > Streptophyta > Magnoliopsida > Poales > Poaceae > Triticum > Triticum aestivum. The sequence goes on from NC_057809.1 coordinate 440,831,308, forward strand.
AAAGCAGCAACAGCTTAGAGCTGCCCAAGATTTGCTAGCTGACAGATGGACTGAAGTCCTTGCGGTCGAAGAGTATGAACTCGAGCGCCCCTCCAAGAGTTACCCGAAGCGCAGGCCGCTACCCCGATCAGAGGAGGAAGCACCTACATCACCAGCGCATGACATGGCAGACCGGCCACCCCGTGGCCGCGACAGAGAGGCCTTTCAGCCCTCCACCCAAGCCATGCCCCGACGCCGCAAAACTAAGGCACGGGAAAATGCGCCCGACCTGCGAAACATCCTGGAGGATAAGGCAAGACAGACAAGATCGATCTACGGATCACGCAAGCGCCCTACGGCAGGTGACAATGATCTTCACTCCGGATACAACAAATCCGGCCGGGCCGAACACAACAGACATAGCTCTTCCGAGCTGCGTCGTGATATAGCCTAGTACAGAAGCGCCGCACACCCGCTATGCTTCACGAATGAAGTAATGGATCATAAAATCCCAGAGGGCTTCAAACCCGTAAACATCGAATCATACGATGGCACCACAGACCCGGCGGTATGGATTGAGGACTATCTCCTTCGTATCCACATGGCACGCGACAATGATCTACACGCCATCAAGTACCTCCCGCTCAAACTTAAAGGACCGGCCCGGCATTGGCTTAACAGCTTGCCAGCAGACTCAATCGGTTCTTGGAAGGACCTGCAAGCCGCATTCCTCGATAACTTCCAGGGCACTTACGTGCGGCCACCGGATGCCGACGACTTAAGCGACATAATTCAGCAGCCAGAAGAATCAGCCAGACAATTCTGGATGCGGTTCCTAACAAAGAAAAACCAGATAGTCGACTGTCCGGACGCAGAGGCCCTAGCAGCCTTCAAGCATAACATCCGCGACGAGTGGCTTGCCCGGCACCTGGGACAGGAAAATCCAAAATCCATGGCAGCCCTCACGACACTCATGACCCGCTTTTGCGCGGGAGAGGACAGCTGGCTAGCTCGCAGTAACAACTTATCAAAGAACCCTGGTAATTCGGATACCAAGGACAAAAGTGGCAGGACACGTCGGAACAAACAAAAACGCCGCGTTAACAACGACAGCAATGAAGACACGACAGTCAATGCCGGATTCAGAGGCTATAAATCCGGTCAGCGGAAAAAGCCATTCAAAAAGAATACTCAGGGCCCGTCCAGTTTGGACCGAATACTCGATCGCTTGTGCCAGATACATGGCACCCCCGAAAAGCCAGCCAATCACACTAACGGGGATTGTTGGGTGTTCAAGCAGGCAGGCAAGTTAAGAGCCGAAAACAGAGACAAGGGGCTGCACAGCGACAACGAGGAGCCCAAGCCGTCGAACAACAATGGACAGAAGGGTTTTCCCCCCACAAGTGCGGACGGTGAACATGATATACGCAACCCACATTCCCAAGCGGGAGCGGAAGCGTGCGCTGCGGGACGTATACGCAATGGAGCCAGTTGCCCCAAAGTTCAACCCATGGTCCTCCTGCCCGATCACCTTTGATCGAAGGGACCATCCCACTAGCATCCGTCATGGCAGCTTCGCCGCATTGGTTCTCGACCCAATCATCGACGGATTTCACCTCACAGGAGTCCTCATGGACGGCGGCAGTAGCCTGAACCTGCTTTATCAGGACACAGTGCGGAAAATGGGCATAGATCCCCCAAGGATCAAACCCACAAGAACGACCTTTAAAGGCGTCATACCAGGTGTAGAAGCCAACTATACAGGCTCAGTAACACTTGACGTGGTCTTCGGATCCCCGGATAATTTCCGAAGCGAAGAGTTAATCTTCGATATAGTCCCGTTTTGCAGTGGCTATCACGCCCTGCTCGGACGAACTGCATTCGCAAAATTCAATGCGGTGCCGCACTACGCATATATCAAACTCAAGATGCCAGGCCCTCGAGGAGTAATCACGGTCAACGGAAACACCAAACGCTCCCTCCGTACGGAGGAGCATACGGCGGCTCTCACAGCGGAGGTACAAAGTAGCCTTCTTCGGCAATTCCCCAGTCCGGCCATTAAAAAGCCAGACACTGCCAAGCGCGCCCGGAGTAACCTACAGCAGGACCGCCTGGCACACTCTAAGCAAGCGTAGCAATATGGCCCCAACCCCAGCTTTCGCGACCTAGCGAAACCAGTACCTCGCGTACATAACTACGCCCTTGAAATACCATGGGCATAGGGGAAGGGGCACAATAACGGCACGCCCAAAATACGGCTTAAAACGTACCAGGAGCTGCCGGATTCTTTTTTTTCTTACTTTTAGGACTCCATACTTCGGACGACCTGTTCGGCAATTCGACTGCCGGACAAACGATGCAAGATCCAGGGAGGCAGACAAGCCATGCCGCATTATGGAATCCCCAGGTGGTCTCTGTTACGAGCGGTATACCTGTTTTAAATAAAATTCCGCGGCCTTTCCCTGGTCAGGACATACTGAATAGTCCAAATATCTTTTGCTTACCGCACTATTTGTATCGTTCGGCTTTGATAAACAGCCTCTCCATAAACAATGCTTAGCTTTTTGTCTATTTTTTGCATTACTTTTTTCATATATATATGTTCATCAATGACATGTTGCACCCGTACACTGTGGTACGGCAAGTATGCCAGGGGCTTCAGTACCCTTCAATATCGCGTGAGCAGTCCGTACACTTTCACAAGTGCGGCACCCCAAACTTATAGCACTATATGCATTGGCTTCGAATCATGATTTGGGCCAATAGTTGGGTTTGCCCGGCTCCTATGTTTTGGTGCCTTACGTTCCGCTATATCGGCTAAGGTAGCACTAGGAGAACCACTGCGATTGTGCCCCGGTTGAGCTGGGTTAAGCACCTCAGTGGAGAAAGCTAAAACTGACTGTCATGATGAGGCGAGAGACCGGTCACTGTTCGAGAGGTTTTTCGAGTCCCTAAAGGCTTATGCTGCTTTGAGCAAGGAGCTGGATAACCCCAGCCAAGGCGTGGATAGCGCCCCGAACTCGGTCTTCCGAACTAGGGGCTTCGCCGAAATTTAAAATTATAACGTTCTATGGCTAAGTGAGAGTGTTCAAGCATTATAGTCCGATTGCCTGGTTCGCTGTGCTGAGCGCCTCCCTCGAAGGACCCAACTATGGGAAAAAGAGTGCTCAGGTTTATCCCCGAACACCCCAGCACTAGTGGCATGGGGGCAGAAGCCGACAACTGGCCATCTCTCAAATTTTTGATAAACGGCCGCACAGAAAATAATATTTTAAATTCAACAAGCATTGCTTAAAGCGCCTATGAACAAGTTTTCAGCGCACAGGATAAAAACGAGCGAGTTTATTCAAAAATTACATCCTTGGTACATTCATCTGCCACAAGGCCGGAACCCACAAGAACATCCTTGTAGTAGTTCTTGGGCTTGCGATGCTCCTTCCCCGGCGGCGGCCCGTCCTTCACAAGCTTCTCACCGTCTAGCTTACCCCAGTGCACCTTTACACGGGCAAGGGCCCTACGGGCACCTTCGAAGCAGACGGAACGCTTGATGACCTCGAGCCTTGGACAGGCCTCCACTAGCCGCCGCACCAGCCCAAAGTAGCTCCCAGGCAAGGCCTCTCCGGGCCACAGCCGGACTATGAAGCCCTTCATGGCCTGTTCGGCCGCCTTGTGGAGTTCAACCAGCTGTTTCAGCTGGTCGCTCAAGGGCACAGGGTGTCCGGCCTCAGCATACTGAGACCAGAACACCTTCTCCGTCGAGCTGCCCTCTTCAGCTCGGTAGAATGCGGCGGCATCGGATACGCTGCGGGGAAGATCTGCGAATGCCCCTGGAGAACTCTAGATTCGGGTAAGTAACAAGTAGTTTACTTTTATATTTCTGCTTTGCATAAATAATGCCTTACCCGCTGCTATCTTCTTCATATCCTCCAACTCCCGGAGGGCCTTTTGGGCTTCGGCCTTGGCGGACTTGGCAGTCTCAAGGGCCGTCGCGAGCTCGGACGCTTGGGTCTTTGACTCAAGCTCCAAACTCTCATGTTTTTTCATGAGAGCCTGAAGCTCTTGCTGCACCTTGCCGACCTGAGCCCCAAGTTTCTCTCGCTCGGTGCGCTCCGCGGCCGTTTTCTTTTCGGCCTCGGACAATGCCTGCTTGAGGGTCGCCACCTCAGTCGTGGCCCCTACAATAAGCAGTACAATCCTGCTATTTTTTGCAATCATGCCTCTCTATAGGCACCTTTTTATAAGATATGTCTTACCTTCTTTCTCCTCGAGCTGCCGCTTGGCATGGCCGAGCTCTTGCTCGGACCGCTCGAGCCCCTGCTTTAGGGTACCCACCTCCGCAGTCAGTGCGGCGGTGGCTAGCAGCGAAGCCTGCATACGCATATTGACACTTTATTGTGAGACTCCTGCGAAATTTAATAGATCCTCTATTCGGCTTTTCTTTCCGAACGCCAAACAGAGCATCAGGGGCTATTGTCTATGCGGTAATATTTTTACATATTTTTACTTACCTCGAAGCCTGTTAGGAGGCTAGCGCAAGCTTCATTCAGCCCGCTCTTGGCGGACTGAACCTTCCGGATCACCGCACTCATAATAGTACGGTGCTCCTCGTCGATGGAGGCGCCTTCAAGCACCTCCAGTAGATTATTCGGCACCTCCGGTTGGTCGGGGGCTGCTGGCTCAGAAGGCTGGCTCCTCCTCGAAGGAGTTCGCCTGCCGCGGTCCAGAATCGTTGAAGATTCCGGCACGGTGTCCGGCTTAAAGCCGGACTTGGAGCCCTGGGGGGTCTTGTCCCCTTCACTCCTGGGGTCCGGGAGGTCGCCTTGCGGCTCCTCCAGGACCACCTCCTCCTGCCCCGGAGCTCGTTGCGACGCCACTTCGGCGTCATCCGCAGTGCGGGGGGAGACAGCGGGCGGAACAGAGTTCACGTCCGATGAATCCAGGGAGCCGCTCGACGACTCGTTGAGTTCGGCCCGGGGCGGGCTGCATGATTATATTCGATGTTAGGGAAAGCTGTGCAACAAAAGAAATATCATGAGTTACTCTGGTATCTGAACACTTACGATTTCGCTGGACGCCTGGCCCTGTCCGGCCACTCCTCTTCGCCCTTTTCGGTGTCGGGGGCGTAGTCCGGCGGAGGGGTTATCCTCTTCTTGGACCCTTCGCCCCCCTCTGGGGCGGCCTTCCTTTTCTTTTCTTCCCCCGCTGGAGGGGGAGAGGTTTCTTCTTCCTCCTCCTCGTTTTCACGGGAAGAGGGCATCTCGGACTCGTCAGATGACGAGTCCGACAGCACCACGTTACGGGTACTCTTCTGGGTCCCCGTGGTCTTCTTCTTCTTGGCCTTCTTTTCCGGCACCACATAAGGCGCCGGAGCCAGCAGCTTCACTAGTAGAGCTGGGGCTGGGTCTTCGGGCAGCAGAGCCGGACAGTTAATTGGTTCGGCTACCGCCCGCCAAGCCTGTCAAAGGTAAGGGAGTTTAGATCCCGCACAGAGTCAATCTATGAAAAAAGCTCAACATCCTGTAAAAGGTGTAGATGGCATACCTTGCTAGCGTGACGCTGCAAGCTGTATCCGCGGTCCTCGGAAGCGGATGCGGGAGCCTCGGCGCCCTTGAATAGCATCTTCCAGGCGTCCTCGTACATTGTGTCGAAGAGCCTGCTGAGGGTTTGATGCTGCGCCGGGTCGAACACCCACAGATTGAAATCCCGTTGTTGGCACGGGAGGATCCGGCGGACGAGCATAACCTGGATTATATTAACTAGCCGGACTGGCTTGTTTACCAGGGATCAGATGCATGTTTGCAATCCGGCTACCTCTTCCTCGTCGCCCCACGACAGGCCCGTCTCTTTCCAGGACACAAGCCGCATGGGGGGTCCGGAACGGAACTCAGGGACCGCGGTCCATTTCGGATCACGTGGCTCGGTGATATAAAACCACCCGGATTGCCATCCCTTTAGGGTCTCCATGAAAGAGCCCTCGAACCATAGGGCGTTGGCCATCTTGCCCGCCATGGCGCCTCCGCACTCCGCCTGGCTGCCGCTCACCACCTTGGGCTTGACGTTGAAAGTCTTGAGCTAGAGGCCGAAATGGGGGCGGACGTGGAGAAAGGCCTCACACACGACGATAAACGCCGAGATGTTGAGGATGAAGTTCGGATCCAGATCGTGGAAATCCAGGCCGTAGTAGAACATGAGCCCCCGGACAAATGGGTGGAGTGGAAAACCCAGTCCGCGGAGGAAGTGTAGGAGAAATACCACCCTCTCATGGGGCCTTGGGGTGCGGATAAGCTGCCCCTCCTTGGGAAGCCGGTGCGTGATGTCCTTGGACAGATACCCGGCCTTCCTTAGCTTCTTGATTTTGCCCTCCGTAACGGTGGAGACCATCCATTTGCCTCCCACTCCGGACATTGCTAGAGAAGGTTGAGGTGGGAAGTGCGGGCTTGGGCGCTGGAGCTCGGGTGCGCGAGAGATGGGTAGGCAAGGGAGGAAGAAGGCGTAGGTAAATAGGGTGGATCCTTATCCCCTTATATAGGCGGATGCGGTTATGCGTCCCCACCTGCCTAGTAAAACTCGCTTGCCTCCCAAGCACCGTGATAAATGGCGCGGTTGGGTTACCCACGTCCGTATTAATGAGAATCCTGTAAAAAGGGTACATGATGTCTGCTTCGACAAGACGTGCCAAGGAAACCGCCTCGCAAAACATGCTGAGGTGGGAAAGTAAAAACAATTCGAGTAAAGGACTTGGCTGTAGTGTGATGGTGCACTGCAGAATACGTCAGCAGATTTGATTTGTGTTAATATTATTCTCTCTATGCCAATATGTGCAAACTTATTTTTTAGAGCCGGACACTACTCTTGGTGATTACAATCTTCTATGAAGGACTTGGAGGAGGAACCCGCCTTGCAATGCCGAAGACAATTTGTGCGCCAGACTCGTCGTCATTGAAGCCTGGTTCAGGGGCTACTGAGGGAGTCCTGGATTAGGGGGTGTTTGGATAGCCGAACTATACCTTCAAGCCGGACTCCTGGACTATGAAGATACAAGATTGAAGACTTCGTTCCGTGTCCGGATGGGACTTTCCTTGGCGTGGAAGGCAAGCTTGGCGATGCGATATTCAAGATCTCTTACCATTGTAACCGTCTCTGTGTAACCCTAACCCTATCTGGTGTCTATATAAACCGGAGGGTTGTATCCCGTAGGACAGAATCAACTCCATACACAACAATCATACCATAGGCTAGCTTCTAGGGTTTAGCCTCCTTTATCTCGTGGTAGATCTACTCTTGTACTACCCATATCATCAATATTAATCAAGCAGGAGTAGGGTTTTACCTCCATCGAGAGGGCCCAAACCTGGGTAAAACAAAGTGTCCCCTATCTCCTGTTACCATCCGGCCTAGACGCACAGTTCGGGACCCCCTACCCGAGATCCGCCGGTTTTGACACCGACACACACCCTGTCCACGAGGGTGGGGGCGCGCCCCCTGCCTCGTGGGCCCCCTGACGCTCCACCGACCTCAACTCCAACTCCACATATTCGTGTTCGGGGAGAAAAAATCAGAGAGAAGGATTCATCGCGTTTTACGATACGGAGCCGCCGCCAAGCCCTAAACTCTCTCAGGAGGGCTGATCTGGAGTCCGTTCGGGGCTCCGGAGAGGGGAATCCGTCGCCATTGTCATCATCAACCTTCCTCCATCACCAATTCCATGATGCTCACCGCCATGTGTGAGTAATTCCATCGTAGGCTTGCTAGACGGTGATGGGTTGGATGAGATTTATCATGTAATCGAGTTAGTTTGTTAGGGTTTGATCCTTAGTATCCACTATGTTCTGAGATTGATGTTGCTATGACTTTGCTATGCTTAATGCTTGTCACTAGGGCCCGAGTGCCATGATTTTAGATCTAAACCTATTATGTTTTCATGAATATATGTGAGTTCTTGATCCTATCTTGCAAGTCTATAGTCACCTACTATGTGTTATGACTGGCAACCCCAAAGTGACAATAATCGGGACCACTCCCGGTGATGACCGTAGTTTGAGGAGTTCATGTATTCACTATGTGTTAATGCTTTGGTCTGGTACTCTATTAAAAGGAGGCCTTAATATCCCTTAGTTTCCAATAGGACCCCGCTGCCACTGGAGGGTAGGACAAAAGATGTCATGCACGTTCTTTTCCATAAGCACGTATGACTATATTCAGAATACATGCCTACAGTACATTGATGAATTGGAGCTAGTTCTGTGTCACCCTATGTTATAACTGTTGCATGAATAATCACATCCAGCATAATTCTCCATCACCGATCCAATGCCTACGAGCTTTCCATATATTGTTCTTCGCTTATTTACTTTTTCATTGCTACTGTTACAATCACTACAAAACCCAAAAATATTACTTTTGCTATCATTACAACTACTATCTGTTGGAAATATGCCCTAGAGGCAATAATAAATTGATTATTATTATATTTCCTTGTTCATGATAATCGTTTATTATCCATGCTATAATTGTATTGATAGGAAACTCAGATACATGTGTGGATACATAGACAACACCATGTCCCTAGTAAGCCTCTAGTTGACTGGCTCGTTGATTAATAGATGGTTACGGTTTCCTGACCATGGACATTGGATGTCATTGATAACGGGATCACATCATTAGGAGAATGATGTGATGGACAAGACCCAATCCTAAGCATAGCACAAGATCGTGTAGTTCGTATGCTAAAGCTTTTCTAATGTCAAGTATCATTTCCTTAGACCATGAGATTGTGCAACTCCCGGATACCGTAGGAGTGCTTTGGGTGTGCCAAACGTCACAACGTAACTGGGTGGCTATAAAGGTACATTACAGGTATCTCCGAAAGTGTCTGTTGGGTTGGCACGAATCGAGACTGGGATTTGTCACTCCGTGTAAACGGAGAGGTATCTCTGGGCCCACTCGGTAGGACATCATCATAATGTGCACAATGTGATCAAGGAGTTGATCACGGGATGATGTGTTACGGAATGAGTAAAAGAGACTTGCCGGTAACGAGATTGAACAAGGTATTGGGATACCGACAATCGAATCTCGGGCAAGTATCGTACCGCTAGACAAAGGGAATTGTATACGGGATTGATTAAGTCCTTGACATCATGGTTCATCCGATGAGATCATCGTGGAACATGTGGGAGCCAACATGGGTATCCAGATCCCGCTGTTGGTTATTGACTGGAGAGTCATCTCGGTCATGTCTGCATGTCTCCCAAACCCGTAGGGTCTACACCCTTAAGGTTCAGTGACGCTAGGGTTATAGAGATATTAGTATGCGGTAACCCGAAAGTTGTTCGGAGTCCCGGATGAGATCCCGGACGTCACGAGGAGTTCTGGAATGGTCCGGAGGTAAAGAATTATATATAGGAAGTGCTATTTCGGGCATCGGGACAAGTTTCGGGGTCATCGGTATTGTACCGTGACCACCGGAAGGGTCCCGGGGGTCCATCGGGTGGGGCCACCTGCCCCGGGGGCCACATGGGCTGTAGGGGGTGCGCCTTGGCCTATATGGGCCAAGGGCACCATCCCCTAGAGGCCCATGCGCCAAGAGAAGAGGAAAAGGGGAGAGTCCTAAAGGGGGAAGGCACCTCCGAGGTGCGGACTCCTTCCCCCCTTGGCCGCACCCTTCCTTGGAGGAAGGGGCAAGGCTGCGCCCTCCCCCCTCTCCCTTGGCCCTATATATAGTGGGGAAAAGGAGGAGCAACAATACCTAAGGCCTGGCGCCTCCCTCTCCCTCCCGTGACACATCTCCTTCCTCCCGCAGCGCTTAGTGAAGCCCTGTTGGAATCCCGCTACTTCCACCACGCCGTCGTGCTGCTGGATCTCCATCAACCTCTCCTCCCCCCTTACTGGATCAAGAAGGAGGAGACGTTGCTGCTCCGTACATGTGTTGAACGCGGAGGTGCCGTCCGTTCGGCGCTAGGATCATCAGTGATTTGAATCACGACGAGTACGACTCCATCAACCCCGTTCTCTTGAACGCTTCCGCGCGCGATCTACAAGGGTATGTAGATCCACTCCTCCCTCGTTTCTAGATGACTCCATAGATAGATCTTGGTGACACGTAGGAAAATTTTGAATTTCTGCTACGTTCCCCAACAATGGTATCAGAGCTAGGTTTATGCGTAGTTTCTATGCACGAGTAGAACACAAAGTAGTTGTGGGCGTTGATTTTGTTCAATATGCTTGCCGTTACTAGTCTTATCTTGATTCGGCGACATCGTGGGATGAAGCGGCCCAGACCGACCTTACACGTACTCTTACGTGAGACAGGTTCCACCGACTGACATGCACTAGTTGCATAAGGTGGCTAGCGCGTGTCTGTCTCTCCCACTTTAGTCGGATCGAATTCGATGAAAAGGGTCCTTATGAAGGGTAAATAGCAATTGGCATATCACGTTGTGGTCTTTGCGTAGGTAAGAAACGTTCTTGCTAGAAACCCATAGCAGCCACGTAAAACATGCAAACAACAATTAGAGGACGTCTAACTTGTTTTTGCAGGGTATGCTATGTGATGTGATATGGCCAAAGGATGTGATGAATGATATATGTGATGTATGAGATTGATCATGTTCTTGTAATGGGAATCACGACTTGCATGTCGATGAGCATGACAACTTCATGGAGACACAATGATGGAGATCATGGTGTCATGCCGGTGACAAGATGATCATGGAGCCCCAAGATGGAGATCAAAGGAGCTATATGATATTGGCCATATCATGTCACTATTATTTGATTGCATGTGATGATTATCATGTTTATACATCTTATTTGCTTAGAACGACGGTAGTAAATAAGATGATCCCTCATTAAAATTTCAAGAAGTGTTCTCCCCTAACTGTGCACCGTTGCTAAAGTTCGTCGTTTCGAAGCACCACGTGATGATCGGGTGTGATAGATCCTTACGTTCACATACAACGGGTGTAAGACAGTTTTACACATGCAAAACACTTAGGGTTAACTTGACGAGCCTAGCATGTGCATAGACATGGCCTCGGAACACAGAAGACCGAAAGGTCGAGCATGAGTCGTATAGAAGATACGATCAACATGAAGATGTTCACCGATGTTGACTAGTCCGTCTCACGTGATGATCGGACACGGCCTAGTTGACTCGTATCATGTAATCGCTTAGATGACTAGAGGGATGTCTATCTGAGTGGGAGTTCATAAGATGAACTTAATTATCCTGAACATAGTCAAAAGGTCTTCGCAAATTATGTCATAGCTCGCGCTTCAGTTCTACTGTTTAGATATGTTCCTAGAGAAAATTTAGTTGAAAGTTGATAGTAGCAATTATGCGGACTAGGTCCGTAAACTGAGGATTGTCCTCATTGCTTCATAGAAGGCTTATGTCCTTAATGCACCGCTCAGTGTGCTGAACCTCGAACGTTGTATGTGGATGTTGCGAACATCTGACATACACATTTTGATAACTACGTGATAATTCAGTTAAACGGTTTACAGTTGAGGCACCAAAGATGTTTTGAAACGTCGCGAAACATATGAGATGTTTCGAGGGCTGAAATTGGGATTTCAGGCTCGTGCCCACATCAAGAGGTATAAGACCTCCGATGATTTTCTTAGCCTACAAACTAAGGAGAAAAGCACAATTGTTGTGCTTGTGCTCAGATTGTCTGAGTACAACAATCATTTGAATCGAGTGGGAGTTGATCTTCCAGATGAGACAGTGATGTTTCTCCGAAGTCATTACCACCAAGCTGCTAGAGCTTCGTGATGAACTATAATATATCGGGGACATATATGATGATCCTTGAGATATTCGCGATGTTTGACACCACAAAAGTAGAGATCAAGAAGGAGCATCAATTGTTGATGGTTGGTGAAACCACTAGTTTCAAGAAGGGCAAGGGCAAGAAGGGATACTTCATGAAACGGCAATTCAGCTGCTGCTCTAGTGAAGAAACCCAAAGTTGAACCCAAACCCGAAACTAAGTGCTTCTGTAATAAGGGGAACAGCCAATGGAGCAGAATTACCCTTGATACTTGGTAGATGAGAAGGCTGGCAAAGTCGATAGAACTATATTTGATATACATTGTGTTGATGTGTACTTTACTAGTACTCCTAGTAGCACCAAGGTATTAGATACCGGTTCGGTTGCTAAGTGTTAGTAACTCGAAATAAAAGCTACGGAATAAACGGAGACTAGCTAAAGGTGAGCTAACGATATGTGTTGGAAGTGTTTCCAATGTTGATATGATCAAGCATCGTACGCTCCCTCTACCATCGAGATTGGTGTTTGCGTTGAGCATAGACATGATTGGATTATGTCTATCGCAATACAGTTATTCATTTAAGGAGAATAATGGTTACTCTGTTTATTTGAATAATACCTTCAATGGTCTTACACCTAAAATGAATGGTTTATTGAATCTTGATCGTAGTGATACACATGTTCATGCCAAAAGATAGTAATGATAGAACCACCTACTTGTGGCACTGCCACGTAAGTCATATTGGTATAAAACGCATGAAGAAGCTCCATGTTGATGGATCTTTGGACTCACTCATTTTTGAAAAGTTTGAGACATGCGAACCATGTCTATTGGTGTATATGCATGAAGAAACTCCATGCAAATGGACCATTTGGACTCACTTGATTTTAAATCACTTGAGATGTGCAAATCATACCACATGGGCAAGATGACTGAAAGCCTCGTTTTCAGTAAAATGGAACTAGAAAGCAACTTGTTGGAAGTAATACATTTTGATGTGTGCAGTCCAATGAGTGCTGAGGCATGTAGTGGATATCGTTATGTTCTTACTTCACAGATGATTTGAGTAGATGTTGAGTATATTTACTTGATGAATCACGAGTCTGAATTATTGAAAGGTTCAAGTAATTTCAGGGTGAAGTTGAAAGATCGTCGTGACAAGAGGATAAAATATCTATGATATGATCATAGAGATGAATATCTGAATTACGAGTTTGGCACAGAATTAAGACATTGTGGAAATTGTTTCACAACTAATACAGCCTGGAACACCATAGTGTGATGGTGTGTCCGAACATCATAACTGCACCCTATTGGATATGATGCATACCATGATGTCTCTTATCGAATTACCACAATAGTTTATGGGTTAGGCATTAGAGACAACCACATTCACTTTAAATAGGGCACCACGTAATTCCGATGAGATGATACCGTATGAACTATGGTTTAGAGAAACCTAAGCTGTCATTTCTTAGAAGTTTGGGGCTGCGACGCTTATGTGAAAAAGTTTCAGGCTGATAAGCTCGAACCCAAAGCGGATAAATGCATCTTCACAGGACACCCAAAACAGTTGGGTATACCTCCTGTCTCAGATCCGAAAGCAATAAGGGATTGTTTCTAGAATTGGGTCCTTTCTCGAGGAAAAGTTTCTCTCGAAAGAATTGAGTGAGAGGATGGTGGAGACTTGATGAGGTTATTGAACCGTCTCTTCAACTAGTGTGTGGCAGGGCACAGGAGTTGTTGTTGTGGCACCTAAACCAATTGAAGTGGAAGCTTATGATAGTGATCATGAAACTTCAGATCAAGTTACTACCAAACCTCGTGGGATGACAAGGATGCGTACTACTTCAGAGTGGTACGTAATCCTGTCTTGGAAGTCATGTTGCTAGACAACAATGAACCTACGAGCTATGGAGAAGCGATGGTGGGCCCGGATTCCGATAAATGGCTCAAGGCCATAAAATCCGAGAGAGGATCCATGTATGAAAACAAAGTGTAGACTTTGGAAGAACTACTTGATGGTCGTAAGGCTGTTAGGTACATATGGATTTTAAAAGGAAGACGGACGATGATGGTAAATGTCACCATTAAGAAAGCTCGACTTGTCGTTAAGCTGTTTCCCGACAAGTTCAAGGAGTTGACTACGATGAGACTTTCTCACATGTAGCGATGCTAAAAGTCTGTTGGAATTATGTTAGCAGTTACTGCATTATTTATGAAATCTTGCAAATAGGATGTCAAAACATTGTTTCCTCGACGATTTTCTTGAGGAAAGGTTGTATGTGATACAACCGGAAGGTTTTGTCAATCCTGAAAGATGCTAATAAGTATGCAAAGCTCCAGCAATCCTTCTGAGGACTGGAGTAAGCATCTCGGAGTTGGAATGTATGCTTTGATGAGATGATCAAAGATTTTGGGTGTATACAAAGTTTATGAGAAACTTGTATTTCCAAAGAAGTGAGTGGGAGCACTATAGAATTTCCGATGAGTACATGTTGTTAACATATTGTTGATCGGAAATGATGTAGAATTTCTGGAAAGCATGTAGAGTTATTTGAAAAATGTTTTTCAATGGAAAGCCTGGATTAAGCTACTTGAACATTGAGCATCAAGATCTATAAGAATAGATTAAAACGCCTAATAGTACTTTCAAATGAGCACATACCTTGACATGATCTTGAAGGTGTTCAAGATGGATCAGTCAAAGAAGGAGTTCTTGCCCGAGTTGTAAGGTATGAAGTTAAGACTTAAAGCTCGACCACGGCAGAATAGAGAGAAAGGACGAAGGTCGTCCCCTATGCTTAAGACGTAGGCTCTACAGTATGCTATGCTGTGTACCGCACCTTAAATGTGCCTTGCCATGAGTTAGTCAAGGGGTACAAGAGTGATCTAAGAATGGATCATAGGACAGCGGTCAAAGTTATCCTTAGTAACTAGTGGACTAAGGAATTTTCTCGATTATGGAGGTGATAAAGAGTTCGACGTAAAGAGTTATGTCGATGCAAGCTTAACACCTATCCGGATAGCTCTGAGTAGAGATACCGGATAAATATAATGGAGCAAGAATTTAGAATAGCTCCAGGTAGAACAGTTATTTGGAATAGCTCCAAATAGAACGTGGTAGCTGCATCTAGGAGATGACATAGATATTTGTAAAGCACACACGGATCTGAAAGGTTCAGACCCGTTGACTAAAACCTCTCTCACAAGCAACATGATCAAACCCAGAACTCATTGAGTGTTAATCACATGGTGATGTGAACTAGATTATTGACTCTAGTAAACTCTTTGGATGTTGGTTACATGGCGATATGACCTGTGAGTGTTAATCACATGGCGATGTGAACTAGATTATTGACTCTAGTGCAAGTGGGAGACTGTTGGAAATATGCCCTAGAGGCAATAATAAATTGATTATTATTATATTTCCTTGTTCATGATAATCGTTTATTATCCATGCTATAATTGTATTGATAGGAAACTCAGATACATGTGTGGATACATAGACAACACCATGTCCCTAGTAAGCCTCTAGTTGACTGGCTCGTTGATCAATAGATGGTTACGGTTTCCTGACCATGGACATTGGATGTCATTGATAACAGGATCACATCATTAGGAGAATGATGTGATGGACAAGACCCAATCCTAAGCATAGCACAAGATCGTGTAGTTCGTATGCTAAAGCTTTTCTAATGTCAAGTATCATTTCCTTAGACCATGAGATTGTGCAACTCCCGGATACCGTAGGAGTGCTTTGGGTGTGCCAAACGTCACAACGTAACTGGGTGGCTATAAAGGTACATTATAGGTATCTCCTAAAGTGTCTGTTGGGTTGGCACGAATCGAGACTGGGATTTGTCACTCCGTGTAAACGGAGAGGTATCTCTGGGCCCACTCGGTAGGACATCATCATAATATGCACAATGTGATCAAGGAGTTGATCACGGGATGATGTGTTACGGAACAAGTAAAATAGACTTGCCGGTAACGAGATTGAACAAGGTATTGGGATACCGATGATCGAATCTCGGGCAAGTATCGTACTGCTAGACAAAGGGAATTGTATACGGGATTGATTAAGTCCTTGACATCGTGGTGCATCCGATGAGATCATAGTGGAACATGTGGGAGCCAACATGGGTATCCAGATCCCGCTGTTGGTTATTGACCGGAGAGTCATCTCGGTCATGTCTGCATGTCTCCCGAACCCGTAGGGTCTACACACTTAAGGTTCGGTGACGCTAGGGTTATAGAGATATTAGTATGCGGTAACCCGAAAGTTGTTCGGAGTCCCGGATGAGATCCCGGACGTCACGAGGAGTTCTGGAATGGTCCGGAGGTAAAGAATTATATATAGGAAGTGCTATTTCGGGCATCAGGACAAGTTTCGGGGTCATCGGTATTGTACCGGGACCACCGGAAGGGTCCCGGGGGTCCACCGGGTGGGGCCACCTGCCTCGGGGGGGCACATGGGCTGTAGGGGGTGCGCCTTGGCCTACATGGTCCAAGGGCACCAGCCCCTAGAGGCCCATGCGCCAAAAGAAGAGGAAAAGGGGAGAGTCCTAAAGGGGGAAGGCACCTCCGATGTGCCTTGGGGAGGATGGACTCCTTCCCCCCCCCTTGGCCGCACCCTTCCTTGGAGGAAGGGGCAAGGCTGCGCCCTCCCCCCTCTCCCTTGGCCCTATATATAGTGGGGAAAAGGAGGAGCAACAATACCTAAGGCCTGGCGCCTCCCTCTCCCTCTCGTGACACATCTCCTTCCTCCCGCAGCGCTTAGCGAAGCCCTGTTGGAATCCCGCTACTTCCACCACGCTGTCATGCTGCTGGATCTCCATCAACCTCTCCTCCCCCCTTGCTGGATCAAGAAGGAGGAGACATCGCTGCTCCGTACGTGTGTTGAACGCGGAGGTGCCGTCCGTTCGGCGCTAGGATCATCGGTGATTTGAATCACGACGAGTACGACTCCATCAACCCCGTTCTCTTGAACGCTTCGGCGCGCGATCTACAAGGGTATGTAGATCCACTCCTCCCTCATTGCTAGATGACTCCATAGATAGATCTTGGTGACACGTAGGAAAATTTTGAATTTCTGCTACGTTCCCCAACACTATCATATTACTTTGCTACTAAATACCTTGCTACAGATATTAAGTTTCCAGGTGTGGTTGAATTAACAACTCAGCTTCTAATACTTGAGAATATTCTTTGGCTCCCCTTGTATTGAATCAATAAATTTGGGTTGAATACTCTACCCTCGAAAACTATTGCGATCCCCTATACTTGTGGATTATCCGACACTCAGCTGGATCTAGAGTTCACGGGACGTCACCGAGCTGAACGTGTGCAGATCGTGGAGGTGCCGTACCTTCAGTGCTAGGATCGATCGGATCGTGAAGACGTTCGACTACATCAACCACATTGTCATAACGCTTCCGCTTACGGTCTACGAGGGTACGTGTGAGGGAGTCCTGGATTAAGGGGTCCTCGGGTGTATGACCTGTTGGACATGGGCCGGACTGATGGGCCGTGAAGATACAAGACAGAAGACTCTCTCCCGTGTCCTGATGGGACTCTCTTTAGCATGGATGGAAAGCCTAGCGTTCAGATATTGTCGTGGAATTGTCATGGCAGATGTCCTAGTGAAAGGACTTAATCGTGGAGCCATCGCAACTAGGAAGCTTAAAGGGGTTTAAACGGGACAAAGGACACAAGGGTTATACTGGTTCGGCCCCTTGCGGCGAAGCTAAAAGCCTAGTCCAGTTTGAGGTGGTATTGCTTATGTTTCGATTACTAGGGATCGAATCCGCTTGACCTAGCTTTAGATCTGATCTTTCTTGCCCTGAACCGCCGCCGGGTTGTCCCTTTATATACAGAGGCTGCCCCCGGCGGCTCGTAGAATCCCGGCCAGCTCATAAACAGTATCTGGCTCGGTCTCTAACTATTCCTGCCTTACAATGCAAGTTATGTACATACGGCGGTTTATTTCTATGGACCTTGAGTCACCTTTGGGTCTTTGGCCCTTAACTTAACCGCCATCTTGCAGGGCTGTCTTGGGCTTCAAGAATCGCCATAGGTATAACTCGGCCCCTCCTGGGTGGGTCATACCTAATAGTTATATCCCCAACATTAGGCCCCAGATTGATTTGAACTGGTTCATGTCAATCTTCAACACATATAAGAAATCTTCTGCTCTTTATTGTGCGAAAATTTGTAACCCGCCATGACGCCATCTCCAGGATTTTGTGATAACCCGCCATGACATTATCTGCCATTACTTCACACTTTATCTACATATCTCAAAGGATCTTTATCTTAATGATTATCCCGAGAATTGAGGCGTCCTGATAGCTGGATGACCATATTTTTCGGCCTCGTTGTATTTCGCACATGCCTGTTCCCTGTGTCCTTATAAATAGGATCTGAAAACCATATCCCATTTTTATCCTTCTTCATTCTTTCTCTCGCAACCCATCTGCTGCTCGAGCTCCACCGCTGCCGTAGAGCACCTCGTCTTCGTCAATCTCGGCCGCTGCATCAACCTGAGTCAACCCAGACAACGGCGGCGACCCTCCGCAGCAGATCTGCAACTGTAAGTTTCTGCCTTCTCATACCTTAGATCCGCACTAGGGTTTGCGAGCTTCTCTGTGTTCTTCTTAGTTCATCATAGTTCATCTTCCAGGCTGCTCCACGAGCTTCTTTAATCTGAAAACGGCGTTAAACTAATGCGGTAGTCGTTTTATTTCTACCTTTGATATCAGTAGATCCCCTTTTCTGGAAGAAATATCTTGTGCAAGCTCATGAACTCATATGTACTGATTTTTAGGTCTAGATTTATTTTTCCTTTCCTGAACAACCTTTGATCCAAAATAATAGCTGCAGCCATTGAAACTTGTTGCTGGCAACTCTTGAGTATCTTTATTCATGGCGGCTTACCATTCCGGCTTATTTTTCCTTCATATACCATTGCCCTTATTTAAGCCACCATTATACATCTGTACTGCAGTCATTAGCTTGTAATTCCACCAATTAATTTGAGCTGGCAAATTACTTCCTTTTAGATTGTCTTTTCGCCATGCCGGCGAAGACAACGACAGTTTGCAACTGGGTCACTTCCGCAGTCGCTGAGGATAATCTAAAGGATTTTGTCACTGTCGGATATTTACCAGAGAAGAGCGTCATGTCTTACCACGCCCCTGACCTGGCCAAAGAAAGACCTCAGCCAAAGGATGGTGAAATGATCGTCTTCACTGATTATATGAACCAGGGCTTTTCACCGCCCGGCTCAAAATTCTTTAGAGATGTTATGCATTTTTTCAAGCTTCACCCGCAAGCTTCACCGCCCGGCTCAAAATTCTGTAACTTCCAAGCTTTCTGTGAGGTTTATCTTCAAGAAGAACCTACTGTTGAACTCTTCAGAGAATTCTTCTATTTGAACCGCCAGAATGAGTACACCAACGACCCCATCTTGGAACTTGGCGGGATTTCGATTCAGTGCAGATGGGATGCTGTCTTTCCTCTAGTAGTCTTGCCAAGCCATCCCAAGGACTGGAATCAAACCTAGTTATATTGCAAAGATCGTCGCTGGTTAATGAAAAACCAATGCCGGGTTATCGCGCTGAGCGTCTTGACGCTAAATATTCACTCCCTGATAAATTTTCTGCCACTGAACGCAAGAAACTTATCCCAACAATCAAAAGGGTTCAAGCCTTGCTGGGAAATGGCTTAACTAGAGTTGACTTGATCCGCTGTTGGATTGCATGGCGGATCATCCCTCTGAGCTGCCGATCTGACTTGATGTGCAACTATACTGGAGGAATAGACGATCCATTACGTCATAGCTCCCTACATCTGACCGAAGAAGCCATTGTCGAAATGGCGACCACCCTCGTCAACAGCAAATATGAAGACTGCATCAAACACTACAAAACAAAAACACTTCCGTGATGATACGTGTTTGTCACAGTAGGTTGCTTTTTTGTCATGCATGTACATCCATGACAAATTTATGACAGAATCAAGATAGTCATACATGTGCTGTCATAGAAGTGTTCCATAACATTACCAAAATTATCATCACGGAAGTGTCCACTTCCATGACGATAAATCGCGCGTCACAGAAGTGCTTTCGTCAAGGGTGACCGACACGTGGCATCCACCGTAACGGAACGCCGTTAAGCTATCGGGTCGGGTTTTGGATCCGATAACCCGTTAACAGCCCCGACCAATGGGGATTTTCCACGTGTAAAATCATCATTGGCTAGAGGAAACACGTGTCGGCTCATCATCGAGACAGATGTCATCCACTCACTGGACAGAAGGCGCCTATGATACGTCGACACGTGGCATGGCCCAACAAGTTTAAATGGGCCAGCCCAACTAAAGGCCCACAAGATTTTGTGGACCATAATGGGCCGGCCCAGCTAAAGGCCCATGAGATTCTGCGAACCATAATGGGCTGGCCCAGCTAAAGGCCCACAAGATTTTGCGGGCCATAATGGGCCGGCCCAGGTAAAGGCCCACAAGATTTTTGTGTGCCATAATGGGCCGGCCCAGGTAAAGGCCCACAAGATTCTTGCGGGTCATAATGGGCCGGCCCAGCTAAAGGCCCACGAGATTTCACCGACATTAATGGGCCAGCCCAGCTGTAGGCCCACAAGATTTTGAGGACCCTGGTAGGCCGACCCATTAACTGGCTGCCATGTTTTGGGCCAAATGCCAACCCATATTTGATCCGGTCCATTAATGGCCTGCCATGCTCCGGGCCTAATAGTGGCCCATATGAGATCCGGCCCGTTAACAGCCTACCATGTTCTGGGCCAAATTACGACCCAGATCAGGTCCGGCCCTTTAAGAGGCTTTGGGCTCAATTATGGCCCATATCAGATTTGGCCCGTCAACTGGACACTATGCTTTTGGGCCCACTTGCTAAAGGCTCACTTAGTAATTCGGCCTGATATTAGTTTTGGCCTGTTAAGGGCCCGTTTAACATTTCAAGCCTATATTAATTTCGGCCTGTTAAAAGCCCGTCATATAGTTGGGCCTAACTACGGCCGGTTTGCATCCGGCCTGCTCGCAGCCGATATCTGATTGGGCCAAACAAGGACCCAGACAATTTTGGCATGTTAAAAGCCCGTGATTTGATTCACACAATCATGGGCTGGGGTTCATTTCGGGCTGCTGCGTAACTAATAGGAATTAAGAACAAACCTACTCTATACAATAAAGAAATTACGACATAGTAACTAAGAATAAACCTACACTACACAATAAAGGATTTAAGGTATATTACATCCACTCGGCATCAAAGTTCGCCACCAGTGATCATAAAGCGCAACGAAGAAGCAGATTACAAAAACTGGGCACCATTGCAGCATAACAAAATAATACTGAACCAAGACAACTTCCAAGACAGTTCAAGAAAGGTTAGCCTTGCGGGGGAACTGCGGCGCAAGCTGCTGAGCAAGGCTGTGAGACCGGCCTAGCATGTCGGTCATAGCTTCCAGGTGTAGCTGTTCAGCAATGAGGTTCTCATTGGTGTTCTCCGCAATCTTTCTTAGAGATAGGACTTCAAGTCGAAGTTGAGTTGCAGAATGCCTTTCTGCTAGAACTTGGGACTAAAGAAGTCGAACTGATTCAGACAACGAATTCTGTGAGCTTGTCTGACTGTTAGTTTCAAGTAACTTGAACACTGCATCAAGACAAGACTTTGGGGTTGTCTCGCTATCTTCAAGATGTTTTGCCTTCTTTGCTGCAATATATGTTGGGTTTGTTACAGCCTTCAGCAGACTTGTGCATGCTATCAGGCATATCACCCTGAAACAAAGCAGAGAGATGGCAGGTTTTGCACGTGTATAAACAAAGATGATAACTATTCTGTCAATTCTATCCAATTTCAAATTAGAAAATAAAGAGTATGTTCAAAATATCAATAGCATAAGTTGGCATTGTTCATAATGCGGGGAGCTTCACCACACTACTGGATTACCATGTCAACATAACAAGCATAGATGAAGGGCAAAGAAAATCATTATATCTATTTTGGATAATTTGCATGGCATGTTGTTCATATGATCAGCCACATCAGTAAGATAAAACAGGAGATGACAAGGTACAAACATGGGCTGCTTCACCACACACTGGATTATAGATCCACAAAAAAAAGCATACATACAGGGAGTATTAAGTAATGTGCATGGTATGAATAAGGAATTTGGTTTTACAAGTAAAACATAGAACTTACGGTTCTTATGAACATGCATTTTGGTAGAAACAACAAACTAAACAGCAGTAAACGATAGGGAGTATGAGAAAATTAAACAGCAGTTGAGGATAAAGGCTTTAGAAGGACTGACTTACATTAACAGTTAACGCCGACTTTATAATTCCCTTCTCCATGGCAAGGGAAGGATAACTCAAGAATTTCAACACAGAATCTTCTTCATAAGCATTGACTGTACTCTACATTTTGTAGAGAGTAATTATAGATATGATAATACTAGAAGGGATAGAGGATAATGAAGATAAGATGCAGATTGATGCTACATAATCAACTACCAATCCCTGGAAGTACAAGCTTTACAGGACAAAATGTACTGACAAGAGCAATGGGCTACACTTCTGCACTGGCATTGTCTGTGTATTCTACTTGTTGGTAAGATTAAATATAGATCCGATCTTTTTTAGTAAATGGTGGGCGAGGGAGATAAGATGCAGAATGCTACAAAATGAACCAATCCCTCTTCCCATAATACAAGAGTGTTTTGAACACTGGTGTACTGTACAAAACATTCTTATATTATGGGACGGAGGGAGTAGCTGTTAATGTAAGTACAGTGATAGACCACATTCAGTCCTTACAAGAGGACTGCAGAGCTAAACCTCTTCAAAAGCATTGGGTTGATTCTAAATTTATGTAAGAGCCCATACGGATCTTATAATGTCCACCAAATGGACGATTACGAGGCTAACATGTGCAGTGATGCTACACAATCAAATAGCTATGAAAGTAAGTATGGTCATACAGGGCAAGAGGTACTCACAAGAGCAATGCAGTGTGCAGTATAGTTGTGAGATTCTGTGGTCCCTTGAGAATGAATGTTCTTCTGCTAAGAGTTTTCATACAAGTGAGACATTAAGGCAAATGCAGAAATGTAGTTCAAATAGTGATGTGATATCATCGATAGTACCTTACGCTGCAGACGAGACCAATGTGTAACAAGATTATTCCAGTCACCGTCGGATAAATGTAGCACCGGAGACTTTACAGAAATTTTGTTTAGAGGCTTGCCATCGAAGTGCGCTTGCCTCAGGTAGGAACGATACTTCATCAACGAGTGCTTGAAAAGCGCAACCAACCCTTGCTCATCATCACAATCCAGTTTGCACCTCGCCTATTTAAAAGAATGAAATCTTGTGTCTTCTGTCAGCAGAAACATATGCAGTAATGACCATGAATAACATTAGTACATTACTTACACGTAAATTGCGGAGGAAGACTAGAAATTGTTCTGTGTCTGCGATATAATCTTTCCATGAAGGAAATATGCGCACAAAGTTCCTGACAACAACATAAGCTTCGTCTTCTAAACTGGGAAGAAATGGAATAGGGGTCCTATTTGCTGCAATTGGGGCTCTCTCTGGTTTGAAAAGGGATTTGGCAACTGGATTTGGTGTACTCTTTGCTGGAATGGGGGTTTTGCATCGTACAGCTGGTGCTATGTCAACTGACATAATCATACTATTTTCTACAGTTGGGGTCTGCTGAGTTGGGGCATCAGAAATGACCAGTGTAGTAGGGCTAGAGACTGCTAGAGTTGGGGTATTTTGTGGGTCAGGTGATATTGCAACTACACCTAATGGGCTATTTGATTTATCAGGTGCCACTACCTTTTCCAAA
This sequence comes from Triticum aestivum, assembly GCF_018294505.1. Classification (NCBI taxonomy): domain Eukaryota; kingdom Viridiplantae; phylum Streptophyta; class Magnoliopsida; order Poales; family Poaceae; genus Triticum; species Triticum aestivum. The sequence goes on from NC_057809.1 coordinate 440,854,967, forward strand.
TACTTTGCTTGTGCTCCTCCACGATCAGCAATCGCCCTCTTCCTTTTGAACGTCTGATACACAAGAACAGTATTTGAATTGATAAATATGGTATGATGACAGATGGAATATGTACTGAAAATGGATAGGTAGGGCGTATTCACATACACGATGTGTAAACTAAGCTAATGGCAGTTCAACAAAGTAGAAGCAATGCAAAGCATCAGTTGCAAGATATGTGCGAGCAATGTAACCTTGGAAAGTTAGAGCAAGTACCTTGATGGGTGAATAAGATAGGGCATCTTCCTCTAACTCCTCCACTAGGGAGCTACATTGACTTAGGTCTCCCTCTAGCTCAGAATCACTGTTAGGATCATATTCTGAGCATGAATCTGTAGGTGGAGAGTGTTTGCATTGCATTGCATCCAGACTTGATTTCAGTCCCTTAATGCCAAGTTTGACAGCCATGGCATTGTTCTGCTTTATTCTTTTCATGCGTGCAAGCTCATAATCATTATGATGTTGTTCAGAATCTGAGATTCATGAAAACATAAAAAGTAGTCAGGTTATCTATGGAATGCATTGCGGTTTCAACTCGGAGAGTGTCTCCCTATAAACCCCTGCATATGCAAAGTTCACCTCCCCAACTGTGCTGACCAAACCACACACAGAGATACACACCCGAGCGGCGAACATGCATTTTCGAAACTAATTTAGGAACATTTAGCTGACCAATTAAACAACTTTGTTTTAATAATATCAGATTCGTATTTGAACAACTAAGCTTGTTTAGCTTGATGGGTGGAGCAGTGTTATTATGACACGAAGCATGTATTCTGATCGTATAGTGATCATAAAAGGGGGAAACTCTAAGCATATATTTTTTAGCAAAAGAGGGTTTCCCCTCTGCTTTCTATTAAAGAAACCACCACGGAACCAACATGATCAATTAAACCCTAAGCATGATCAATTAAACCGTAGTATGGCTGTGCCATGGCAGATTTGAGGCTGCAAACCGGAGAAATGATATTTAGCATCCATTCTTTGCTTCAAACTAAGAACTAAATTCTAAGAGCTGAAAAGAAAGTAGAGTAACCAAGTTAAGATCTATTTTCTGGTTGAGATCAAAAAGTTGAGGAGATATGAAGTACCACCTCTCTTGCAGCGCCGTGTAGGCATCGGGGGTGTGATGACTGTCAGTGGCATTGAAGCAGATCTGCGACGGTAGACGGGTGCATCGGGGGATAAGTCCCATTGCGGTGGAAGAGAAGGTCGTGTGAGCGGCCCCGGCAAAGAGGACAACGGCGCCGATGAAGCGAGAGGATGCGATGCAAGGCTATTGGTCCATCACCGTGGATGAGAAACATCCATCTCTAGCAGTGGACGACGCGGTCTTGGTAGGCGCTCCGGCATGGTGGAGGACGGTGGCAATGGATGTGGTGGAGGCCGGCGGCGATGGTTGGGGTGGCGGACGGAGGCTGGTGTGGGAATGGGGTGTTCTAGCGCGGACGGTGTATGAATGGGAAAATGGAGAGAGAGGTACGGGGAACCATGTTTTTGGGACGCGCCTGTCTGAAATACGGGAAAGTTACAAACTTATCCTCCATTTCAAATTTGGCCGTCTCGTCGGTTGGGGATAGGACGGTAATCTCGCATCTTCCAAATATTTGCCGGTAACTATTTCGGGCGAGGAGAGGGTGTTTTGCCACCCACGGTTGGCACCCACGGTGTATGAACGGGGCTGACAGGTAGGGCGGTTGTGTCACGTCTGATGGAAGTTACACATCTGCCCCTATTTAAAATATTAGCCTACATCTATTTCGGACGAGGAGAGGGTGTTTTGCCGCCCACCGTGTATGAATGGGGAATGGAGGGAGAAACAGAGGTCTTTCGGACGAGCTTGAATCAAATGAGTTTTGCCGCCCATGTTTGACGCCCACCGTGTCGGAATGGGCTCAGAGGCGGCCGTGTCACGTCTAATTGAAGTTACTAACCAACCCCTATTTAGAGCAGTGGAAATCGGGCCGCTGGATTGTCCGTGTAATGGGTAGACAGTAATTTCCATCTCCCAAACACTTGGCTTCGGCAGCCGTTGTGGGAGTTGACATTTTGCTGTTTCTTTCGAATTTTTGGACAATAAGCATCCACGTTTACCCTGACAACTAAATTCGAATCCATTTTGTATTCCTATATGAATCTTTATAAATCATTCTATGTGTTTTTATATATCTTCAAAAGGACGACAAAGATGTATTCCACTGTCATATATGAATATGGTTTACAAATGCCGATACTCAAATTCAGAAACTAGAATCCAGTTTCAGGTGATTTCGAATATTTGGAACACTTCATGTCCAACTCAAATGTCACACGCAGCATAATGTGTACTCCCATTTAGATATTTACACAAGCGATGTATCAAGATTCAAATACCGAGTCAATCAACCAAGAATGTACGGAACTAACAGACATATAAACACTTATAGAGTATATGGATCAATAATATCAACTAACATACATAAGCCAGGCCGCTGTACTTTTTTTTGGCTACAACAGCATCCTTTTTTTAGCCAGCATCTTGGCCCTTTCCGATGCGTGCCACTTATGGTCCATCTATACTACTATTGCTGAATGCACATTCAGCCCGATTGGCATATTTGTAGGTCTGGCACAGCAATCCAAATGAAATGTCTCCGCGTCTTATCAATTAATACAGACTTGTGCTCAAATAAAATTACAAACAAAAACAAAAAAACAATTATTACATGATCTCTAAAACAAATGGTTTGATTGATTACGTGAACAGACAACACAAAGGTTATTCAACTATGGAAAGAACATTTCACCTATGATTTACCAAGTAGGATTTTAATTTCATTTTTTCCTTTAGGACCTTAACAACCTGGTCAGTCTCAGCTTGCTTCGTTTTGAAATCCACCAAATATTTAATGGTTGTATTGAGTACTGCTTGTGATTGTGCTGTTTGCTTCCTCAACATGTCAACTTCATCTCTAAGTGTAGAAGCAGAATCTCTTTCTACCACTAGTTTAGCCTCTAGAGCATAAGCAGTTGGCAATTCATAATGCATGATTGGGCCGGTGCCACTGCTGTGGGATGATGCAACGTCCAAGGGGACCTCACTCTTTGATCTTGGGCTAACCCATTTTGCCATTAAAGTTCCGATTGGATTCAGAAAAGTTGAAGTTAGCAAAACATCTCAACTGGGAGTTATAACAGCAAACCAGTTAAACAAACAAGGAATTAAAGAGTTTCAATTGGATGCTGAAAAGTAGTTATTAACATCATTGTAACCCGTTGTTGCAGCAGCAAAGCAGTTAAACAAACAAGTAGATATTTAAGTTAAGGCAAACATGTAATTCTTAACAGCAAGTATCAAACACATAGATAGGCGCAGTCTACAATATGATTAACAGGCTGTGCCATTATGTAATCAGTAGCAAACTAAATTAAGCCAAGCAACATAATTGAACAATTTTGCAATAAGTGGCTAACTAAAATTCTGAGAAGCAGGTAACTGAACTTATGCTAGTTCTTTGTACAGGCACACTGCAACTTCTTTTTCGCTTACAAGGTTGTACGAAGGAGTTCATCGCATCAATTGCTTGGATACACAGTCCCAATACTTCTTTCTTCCCACACTGCATGGGTAAGCCGAATGGTTAATCTGGTAAGATGGTGCGTCCTTGATATGTTATATGAGGACATGTAGTCAGACTAGTTGTAGCCAAACACATCACACTGGCTTTTACTGTATATTTCATACGATTACTTTTGGCATATCGAGGTCTAAGCAATCTACAATAGGATGAAAAGACTGGCATCCTTCACATTATTGGCGAACTCAGTTCATACAAACAAGCAATTCAACCATTATGTGGGTAAATCAAAAGCTTCACTGGAATATTTTTCACTATCCAATCATACACGCAAAAAGGGGCGACGCCACCATAGGGGCTGGTATGGGCGGCCGCCTTAGGTGGCTGGAAAGTGTGCACCTAGTTTGAGTCGTCCAGGTTGGCCCACGCTAGTTTTGTTCATCCCAACGCACGAGCAGGCAATGTAAAAAATGAAGAAAAATGTTTCAATTTGGATGGGCCAATAACATAAGTGCAAGGCAGGCCCTATATCAGGCTCACGGCCCAAATGAGCGCCTCCCATATCGATCGACAGTAGGAAAAATCCCAATTCATTCGCTCCAGCCTCCAGTCTGGTTCGCTCCTAACCTAGCCGCCGCTGGACAAACCGACACATCACTTCCTCGCGCCCTCGTTGGAGGGCGGTCGCCGGGCTTCAAGCGAACGGTAGGACAAGAAGATGAAAATCCAACCCTGGGTGTAGCCTGCGTGGGAGGCAGCGGCGGCAACACGGGCATGGCATCGAGCTTGCGCAAACGGATAGTCACAACTTGCAAGAGTAGCATGCGCAACGAGTAGGTACATCACATCCCTGATTATATCTAATTCAACTCTTCTATTTCTGGCCAATAGTTAAACCCGACGGTGTTGTAAAACTGCTTGTATGTAGGGAATCTATGAGAAAATGAAACCAATTTCTACTTATTTTATAACTCCCCCAATCAATATTGAACTGACTGAATCTGATGTATCTAATCAAGTTTCCGATGCAAACATACAAGCTCATGTTGTTCTTGAGCCTGAAGTGTCTAATGAACAGACTGCTAATGAAGGATTTGATGCAAACATTTTACATGCTCCTGGTGATGAACATATAGTGTCTAATGAGGGATCTAATGCAAGCATTTTGCAAGTTCATTGAAGGATTTAGTGTCTAATGATGATGTACTATGTTGAAAGAGACAGAGATTTGCAGGCATTGATGACAAGCAAATTATAGTGCATTTTCATAGCTTGAGGAAACGTCGAGGCCATCTACCAGAAATTCCCCGTATCAGGACAACATAGCATAAATACTTTTCTAATCTGTTGTTTGAAACTATTGGCATACTTGTGCAGGATAGATATATTGATATGCAGTTTGCGCACTGGTTATACGTGCAATTACACTTCGATATTTTCAGCCAGAGAACGAATAATTCAAGCAGGTACAAACCATGTTTGTAGTCCTTGTACACCATGTTGCATTTTGTGTTTTTTGGTGCTTGCATCATTTAGTGTTTATAATCTGAACTACTTTGGATCATTAGCTGGTTTTCAAAGTGCATGTAGCTTCACATTTCTCAAGTTATGTTGATTTCTGGAGTGCAAGTGCCTTCGTATTTTTTAAGGTAAATGTTCTCCCCTGGTAACTTGAATTCGTGGATCATCCACTGCACACAAATTATACATGAATGGCAGTACGAATTAAATGAAATGCAGGGACTTACGCTAGCTCGTTGTACAGGCTCACTGCAGCTCTGCTTGCGCTTGGGATGTTCCATGTACAAGTCCATGTTACCACTTGCTTGGATGTGCAGGCCTTGTTCTCCTTGCATCCCCCTCTGCATTTTTGACACGGCGAATGGTTGATCAAATAAGAGGAATCGACCTTGATGTTGTCCCAGAGGACAGATAGTTACAAGGTTATACGGGTGTGCAGGATGTGTACCAGATCTCGTAGCGCCGTCATACTTCACTAAAATATGGATTTTCTTGTTTCAGATGATATCTCCCACTACTAGGAAAAGGCCTACTAGTGGCGCACCAGTTTTGCCTACTAATGGCGCACTACTGGTGCGCCACTAGTACCACACCACTAGTATTTTTTACTAATGGCGCACCACTGGTGCGTCATTAGTATCTGGTATACTAATGGCGCACCATGTCGTGCGCCATTAGTATAGACCACCATGCGCCATTAGTGTGCCTCCCAAGGGGCCATATTTACCCACGTGCTTTAGCATACTAATGGCGCACTATGGGGTGATGCGCCATTAGTATCCTTTGGCATACTAATGGCGCACTGTGTAGTGATGTGCCATTAGTATCCTTTGGCATACTAATGGCGCACTTTGAGGTGATCCGCCATTAGTATGAATATTAGGTTTTATTTTCTTTTACTTTTCTGATTTTTGCACAGGTTAAAAAATATTTTATTGGACAGAATATAGACAGCAGCACACAACAACAGCAAATTCATCGAATACAATAGAAGATTAGTCTCCGAATATAATTCATCATATTAGTCTCCGAATTCAAAAGACCGAACAAAGATAAAACATTACAAGTCTTGAGACCGCGAGTAGCGAGTTTGTCTTTACATTACAAGTCAATATCGATCATCTAAACTACCATCACATAGAAGAGAGATGCGGTCATCATGATGAGCATCATCGCGATGAAACTGGTCTTCATCCGGTTCCTCCAACGCTCCCTCCTCTCTCCCGCTAGATAGCGGGCGTATCTAGATTCCGCCTCCGCCCTAGTGGTGTACCCTTAGTAACTATTACCGCTCAAACGGTGAACCTGTCTCCGACACTCCTCCCAGTCATCGTAGACTCCGAGAACCTTACCCTTGTACACGACATACGACGACATCTCTATGCACAAGCCAAACAACAGACAATACATAAGCAATATATAAGTATGCAACAAAAGGATCGGAAGAGAAAAGCAAGACATTAATAGCACGATTCATGGTCCTACTAATAAATAACATTGATTACATCTAAGTTGAACGACTGTCCAAACCAAAGAGGCATACAATTCATTAAAGTTTAATTACACCATGAGCCAATCAATGTTTCAGAACTACACATAGCATCACTACTTTCGACTCGACTCATGGGACTGGAGCGTGGATGAAGCCGTTGTCTATCATGATGGTCATGAAATCGCGGGCATTGTGAGCCTGCATTTGTAGCGTTGTGTCTATCTCACTGTTGGATGGTTGATATCTGAGGTAGAACTGCCCCGAGGTATGAAGGACATCTTGATGGATGATTTCCGCTAACACCGACTGGATGCGAAAGAATTCTTGTCTGATGTCCGCGTCCTGGATTGCCGACAAGCTCGCGGCCCAATCTTTGAGATTATCTGGTAGCAAAAGGTGATGATGGTCCCGTACGATCGCCCGCATGTGATGGCGGGCGTAGTAGGCATCCTTCTGACCGCCAGGCGGCTGCTTGACGCAACAAAACTTAGTATTGTGGGCGAACACGTGCCTGCCGTACCTACGAACTGGCCTGGTGAAGGTGCCTCCAGATTTGGCATAGCCGGGGAGAACATCATCAAGAACTTTCTTGATATTTGTGTAGTCTATCTTGGAGTCACGGTTCGGGTCAAAATACGTGGCCATGGAATATTTTAGGCTTAAGAGGATGAGTGTGCAATGTGTGTCACTGCACAGAACACGGAATGTTAGCAAAAAGAAAGAATGATCGAAATCTAAGAAATCATTTGTTTCGGGGCGGTTAAGGGATGACTTACTCGGGAAAGTAAGACACGAGGAAGTTATCCTTATCTGGGTTTGCCAGAATGATGCCTTCGAGGTGTGAACTTGCGACTTGGCGGTCCCCAGCGCTGCCCAAGAGCTTGGCACGCATGTAGAAGGGGTCTACTATCACGATGTCCGGGGTCTTGTCTCTAATGATCCACATCTCCATACTCAGCGAAAACAGCCGAACGAAGGTGTAGTGCAGCGGATGAAGGTTAAACATATCAAAGTTGTCATCAAACCGCAGGACGATCGTACCCCCGATGACGCCATCCACAAAGCCCTTGCCCTCTGGCACCTTGGCCACGAAAATCGGGTATGCCACATCATTCTCTCTGAGACGCCGCTTCTCCAAAGAAAGAACACTGTCATGCAGACTCCGCATAGCACCGGTTGCAGCATTGAGCATATTTGTCGGTAGCATCGCCCTACCCGCCACATGCACCCTCCTCGAGATATCATTAGGTGAAGGTGGCCCGTCTTGAGCACGGATCGTACTCGGTGCCGACTGGCTCGCACCGGCGCCCTATTTAGCCTTTCGTTTCCGTCCCTTCTTCTTGATCTGCTGTAATGGGACCGAGTTCTGCTCACAAACCGCCTTCTTGAGCGTGTTGGGGCTGATAATATTTCGCACCTCAGCTATCTGAGGCTCGGTGAAGGCGGCAGCTGGAGGCGTCTCCTGAGAACTGAACGCCAGACGACGCCTGTTGCAATTGGGTTTCCCTGTCGTACCAGCTAGATCGCGGTCGTCTTGGTTGGGTTCTTGAGAAGGAGGCCCGCAGAACTCGTCACCGTACCCATGTTCGGCAAAGTACTTATCAACGTTGGTAAATGTACCATCGTTGTTGTCGTCGTTGTCTGGATCCTGTGCCATATGCATGTCCGGATCCTGTGCCATAGGGATGTCCGGCATGTCCGGTAGCGTTGCGGCGTTCTTGCCATGGCTTGGCGCCGGCACGACTGGCGGTCTTGTCTGTGGGGTGGTGTCCCCCGCCCCCAAAGGAATCTGGCTCTTCGGCCAAAGCAGGGGCCAGCTTACGCAGGCGATGGGGGTCATCTCATCTTCTTCGTCGGCCCCAGCGGGTCGAATCGGAGGTAACAGCTCGTCGCAGCCTGGCAGCACCCGAACCACTTCAACCCTATACACTGTGGGTGGCATCGGATTACCGTGGAACACGGGGTTGCCCGGTTGAACGATTCTGCCCTTGGCGACATCGACCAACTCGCCGCCCACGAAGTACAGGAGAGTGCAAGGAACGTCGGCGGCGCCCTTCGAAAACATGTAGGGCGTCAGGGATGCCCAGTCAAAGGCAAGGAGATGAAGTCATCGGCCGAGAGGCTTAGTTAACGTGATGCTGTCGAGCTCGGCTAATGTCGAGGCACTGCCAACAGCGGGCGTGCAACTGACGGAGGGGCCGCTTGCTAGCAAGGTGCCGGCCGGCGTACACCCGGGTGCATTAAGCTCCAATGCCCATGCCGGTGCGGGAGACACGAATACCGCCTCCGCCGGAGACACCAATGGCGCCGCCGGAGACACCAATGGCATCGCCTACGCGTTGTGCGAGTTGCTAGCCATAAAGTTGGGAACCAGGGGAGGCCCCTGTTGGCCGCCCGCAATCCACGTCATCAGCCCATGAATCAACGTAGGCACCATGGCGTTGAGCATCGTTCCTAGTTGTCGTTGGATAATCTCTGGAATCCGCGCCACTTGTGCCTTGAGTGCTTCAACCTCGCGCGACTTGCTTTCCGAGCTGGTCTTTTTCTCCTTTCACCCACCAGCGGTATAGTATGACGACCATTTTGTGGACAAGCCTTTGCCGGCCACACGACCAGCTGACATCGGCTTACTGAGCTTATCCTTGTTTTTCATTATGTTCAACACCCTATTTAAAGGGGTGTCGAAAGGGGAGCTCTGAGACGACCCCGCACTACTGCTTTCATTGTCCTGTGGAAGGAACGTGAACCATTTAGAAATATTGGGGATTAATTAGAATGCAACCATATGGATCTAATTACGCGGGGGATGTATTCCTTACCAGAACAAGCTCAAGCGCCCTGGTCTTTGGATCCGTGGTAAGCTCCTTTGTTACCGGGTCCTCCTTGTACCGGGCCCTGAGAAAGTTCTTGGTCTGCTTGTCACGGTATTTCTCGAAGCAGGGCGGTAGGCCTTGCTCGACACGCTTCGTGTCCTCCTTGTCCCATATAGGCTCTGCCACTCTATAACCGCCGGGACCGAGTTGGTGGACCCCTAAGTTCAACTTCTGCATTTCTTTCCCCCACTGACTTGATTCGGAGGTTGCGCTGCTCTCGCACTTGATCTTGAACTCCTTGTAGTCATCTTCGCTCATCAAAGGATATTTCGCCTTGATCTTGTCATAACTATCACCTTTTTCAATCATTGCCTTCATCATGCTTTTCCAAGTAGAGAGGGTCGTGCTCATCCTCGTGAGGGCGGCACCGTTCACTTTATTCCCTGAGAGGCGTGTGTTTGCAAACTCAGCGGGGAACTTGTATCGTTCGTGCAGCTTCTTGAAGAGGAGGCTGCGCAAATTCCCTCGGTCCTTATGCCATAGGTTCTCGGTGTTGATCGAGACGATGCTCCGGAGAATGCACCCGAGCTGAACCGAGTACCCCTTGACTACTTCTTTGGGCGCCGTCGGATGCCTGTCGGAGTTCACTTCAGTAAATTCCTCCCTGACGGTGCCGAGCACGCTCGGGCGCCGGTCCTTCCGTTGCCTCTTCGGTTGGCTGCCATCTGTGCGTGCGCCTCCATCATCAGTGGTGGCATCCGCGGCGCCATCATCAGTGGTGTCATCCCCGACGCCACTAGGGGTTGTGTAGTCAGGATCGGTGTCTTCCACGGCGTCCTCATAGCAGTGAGGTTCTTCCTCCAACTCCTGGGACAACTCCCAGAATTGCTTGCCGCCCGAACCGCCGGCCTCATCGTTGTGGGCCATGTTTCGCTCTAAATAGGAAAAAAGTTTGGTCAAAAAGTTGGTTATTGTCAAGGAACAACATCATGGTTTCAACATTTAGGGTTTTTCGACACCGAGGCATCCTAAAAGCTAAGCTTTTATAATTTAGGGTTTGTCGATGCCGAGGCACCCTAAAAGCCTAAGCGTACATCATTTAGGTTCTCATCGACATTGAGGCACCCTATAGAAGCCAAGTTAAGTTTTCATCATTTAGGGTTTATCGATGCCGAGGCACCCTAGGTTGGGCCTAATCACTTGGCACTAATCACTTGGCTCTATTGCCACCTATGTTGGGTTTATCATCTAGGGTTTATCGATGCTAAGGAGAATTCTAAGTTGGGCCTAATCACTTGGCTCTATTGCCACCTATGGTTTAATGCAGCAAGAATGACGGGGCAGTTGATCCTACTTAACTAAGTACTAAGGTACCCCGGCCCATGCATTAGTCGCAAGTACCCCATATGTCCTATTTTTAGCAAAGTCATGCTAAAATTCACGGAAAATTTTAGCATGACCTTTGCTCAAAACAGGACATATGGAGTACCTGAATTTGCCGGAATGGAAGTTAATCGACATTCCGGCAAACTCAAGGGCCTCTCGGGGTACCTGCAAATTCATCACGACACAATGGTCGGAGACAAAACCCAGCAACTTTACAAGTCTTTCACAGATTTGTTTGCAAGTTCTGATATGTAATAAAGATGAGCCTCAAAGATGAGCCTCCAATGCTGATTTGTTTGCCTCAAGACAAGATGAACCTCCAATGCAACAAGTAATAAAATGTTTGCAAGTTCTGATATGTTTGCAAGATGAACCTCCAATGCAACAGTCTTAGACATTAGGACACTACAATGATCTCCAACCTTATGTAAAGTGCCAACTCCACAGATTTCTTTTTCACAGCTTTTATATTATTTCTAGAAGCAACACAACAGGGTTAAACACCAGAATCTTGAGTTTAATTTGATTAAGCTATATTGTCTTGAGGCCAGGCTTACTTGTCTTTGTCTGTCAGCTAGCTCATGCATGCATGGGCATCTAACTCACTGGTATCAGATCTGGTTATTAACAGAACAACATGAGAAAAAAGAAAAAAAAATCATATAGAAGCACATATGAGAACATACTCAACTCAAGCATTGTGACAGGTTCTCAACATGAACATGAACATGCATTGACAGTCATATCACCTGGGCTGGGCACCATGCCACTGCCCTAATTAAACCCTAAAATAAACATTTCTCTTTCCCCTCCCCCTCCTATCCCTCTGTCTCTCTTTCCCAGCTCCAACCCCAAACACAAATTAAACCCTATATTTACTTGTAATTAAGATTCAGCCCTAGATAATCAACATACTCATCTTGAACCCTATATTTACTTGTAATTAAGAGTCCATATCTCTTGACTAGAACCACACCAAACCCATCTTGTGTTATGTATCACACCAAACAGACCAGCAACTGAATACTGAGGCTTTAAGTTGCTTGCAGAGACTAGATAGCTCTACTCATTCTCAGGAGCCAGCACTACATACTTTATCCTATATTTTATTTTACTGGGATATTAAAGAGCATAATTTGCAATTAGTCTGTATCTAGTTGCAAACAGGACTGGATCCAGTTTCAGTCCTACATGTCTCATACCTTGCAGGACAGTGGTAGTAGCACACTGCTTGCAATGGTTAATGTCCAAAATAACTCATTTTCATCTATAAACCATGGACAAATACATGATACGGTGCATTTTTCTTCAGTGTGTCCAGTGCATTTGCTAGGGGCAGCCAGGATAGGTAAAAGATTAGGTAGGAAATGATACCAGGTAAGTGACGCAGGAAGAAGAGCCACATGATGACTACAACGAATGCAATCCAGGCACCAACCTCTCCCCTACAATTTTGATATTTGATGATCACAAATTTGATTCAAATGTCTATATCTAATGCTGTACAATTAAAGCAACAGAGGATATAGCACCATGGAAGTGTCAGCCAGTGAGGTAGAGGCAGTGATCCTTCAACCAATAGACAACAAGCATGAAAAAGATACCTCGACTTTTGCAGTTGAGTGTCCAAATCTTGCATGTACCAAGTACTCCAATGCACATGGAGTACTAATTATTCATGTTTGCTAGGCACTACTCCCACAATTTTTTGAACCTAATTTGACCTAAATTCGAGAGGGATTTGACCTAAACCTAGCAAAAGAGAGAAGAAGAGGGCATGGCCGGGAGGGAGGAGAGGAGGAAGAGAGGAGAAGAGAGGCAGAGGGAGGAGGGTTACCTAACCACGATGAGGTGGTGGTCGGAGCGGAGACGACGGAGGGCAGAGACGGCGAGCTTGGGGGAGGCGGGGATAGACGGCGGGGAGGTCGCGGGCCTCCTCTCCTGGTGGACGTGGGGCGGCTCCGAGGCTCCAAGTCTATGGCGGCTCCGAGGCTCCAAATCTCCGGCGGTTTTCTAGGGTTTCGAGGGAGGCGAGGGAGGTGGCGCTCAGGGGGGAGGCAGGGCTCGGGGGTGGGGGAGGCGGCGCTCGAGGGGGAGGAAGGGGAGAGGGAGGCGGCGGGGGCGCGTGGGTGGCTGCGACGCAGTGGGTCGGGGCAGTGGCGGCGGCGACGCGGTGGAGGGAGGGACGAGGGAGGGAGCGGCGCGGTGGAGGGAGAGGGACAAAGTGTCTGGCGAGAGGGAGGGAGGAGGGAGGGACGAAGTGTATGGATGGGGGAAGATTACTAATGGCGCACCCCCTGGCGGTGCGCCATTAGAATGTTTTTTTCATAGCAATGGCGCACCAGCGGGACCGTGCGCCATAAGTATTCTTTTTTTAGATAGCAATGGCGCACCAGCCAGCCGTGCGCCATAAGTAAGATTTTTTTATTATTATTTTGTTGCATCTAATAATTTTTTAGAAAATGAATATGAATATGAAACAACAATAAATTTTTATAAAAACAGTAATAATTTTTTAAAAAATATCATCAGATCTGTTATTTGAAAATATTTATGAATATAAAAAATATCATCAAATTTGTTATTTGAAAATATAATCAAATTTGTTTTTTTGGATTTTTAGTTGCATGCATTTGTGACGGTGGAGCGTGGGAGGGTGCGGGGGTCGTCGGCGGTGAGGGGGATCTGGCAAGGGGGGATAGCGATCGAGATGGAGGGGGATCGAGATCGAGTGTCCTCATGAATATTCAATATTTTTCATGAATTCAAAAAGTGCCCATGAAATTTAAAAATATTCATGATAGTTCAAAAAGTGCCCATGAAATACAATCGAGAAATGAAGACTACAATTTAAATACAATCGATCTTAGCTAGCTAGCTATCTGTTCACAATCTTCTTGCCCTTCTTTTTAGAAAATGGAGTTCTTCTGTGGAACGGACGTCCTTTACGTAGGGTGGCACTGCTTCTTCTTGTGGTGTATGCTGCTACTTCATCGTCGTCGTCATGTTCGATCTTCGGGTCGCCGTACTTGTCGAAGTCTTGCTCATTGGCTACTCCATCCATTCCGATGATCTTCCTTTTGCCTCTCCTCATGACAACACGACTGGGCTTTGGCGGGTCGGTAATGAAGAAGCATTTGTCCACTTGGGAAGCCAGTACCCATGGCTCATTTTTCGCGGTGACGTTTGCGCCCGCGGCCTTGGATTTGGCTTCGGGTATAACCATGGTGGTGAAATACCGGTCTTCTTTTAGGACGCTCTTGGCCCATCTGACACGGAACATCGGGACCTTCTCTCCAGCGTAGCTCAACTCCCAGATCTCCTCGATCCTTCCATAGTATCTATCCTTGTCATTACCGGTGTAGGATTCCATTGTTACCCCGGAGTTCTGATAAACATCGCTCTTCATGTCCTTGTCCTCGGTGTAGAATATGTAGTCCTTGATATCGTACGCCTCATAGGTCATCAGGTTGTGCTCGGCGCCCTGTGACAAGGCGAATATGAGTTGTTCTTCCGCGGAAGAATCCTCACGTAAAGGGTACGACAGAAGCTTCTACTTGAACCAATGCGTGAAACATGAGTTGTGCTCTTTGATTATATCTCCGTCCGTCCTCTGTTGGCCTCAGTCATTGTACGTCTTCTCAATAAAGGTTTTGTGCTCTACCACCCAAGGATCGACCACGTCTATCTGTTGTAGCGCGACTAGGTTTGCTCTTTCAAAGTCGGCGAGTCGACCCTCGAAGTCGACATGCATTTCGCGGCGACCCTCACGGTGATCCCAACCAGCGAGCCTGCTGAGGTGCCTGTTGACGGGCAGACCAATGGGGTTCTCGATGCCTAGATAATTCGTGCAGTAGGAGATGCACTCTTCAGTCAGAAAGCCCCTGGATATACTTCCCTCTGGACGTGACATGTTGCGAACATATCCTTTGATGACACCATTCATCCTTTTGAATGGCATCATGCTGTGCAAGAACGTCGGCCCGAGTTGGATGATATCCTCCACGATATGGACTAGCAGATGCACCATAACATCGAAGAATGCGGGCGGGAAGTACATCTCAAGCTCGCATAGTATCACCACGATCTCTTCCCGTAGCCTTCTGAGTTGCCTCATGCCAACTGACTTTCGAGAGATGACGTCAAAAAAGTTGCATAGGCAAAATAGCATTTCACGGACGTGCGCGTCCATGATCCCACGGATTGCAACTGGAAGTATCTGCGTCATCAGCACGTGACAGTCGTGAGACTTCATCCCGCTGAACTTCTGCTTCGCTGGGTCTATGTATCTTCTTATCTTCCCCGCGTAACCGTAAGGAAGTTTTACTCCTACGAGGCAGGTGAAAAACTACTCGATCTCCTCCTAACTTAGAGTGAAGCACGCAGGAGCGTAGTCATTTCTGGTCTACTTGGCCTTTTTGCCTTTGCAATGACTTTCTGTGTCCTGCTTCGCCTCATCATCATCATCATCATTAGCGTGAAGCTCCTGCCTGATGCCCATTGATTTCAAGTCTGCCCTTGCTTTCGGTCCATCTTTGGTCCTTTCTGGCATGTTGAGCAGGGTACCAAGTAGACTCTCGCACACATTCTTCGTGATATGCATGACATCAAGGCTGTGAGGCACACGGTGGATCTTACAGTACGGCAAGTCCCAGAAAACAGACCTCATTTTCCATACCTTCAGCAGCGGCTCTGGCGCCTTTCGCTTCTTTCCCGGCTCTGGTGCCTTTTGCTTCTTTCCCGGCGGTGGGAAATCTTTCCAATTTTTCAACAGCTCGTCTATTTCCTCACCGCTCCTCGTACGCGGGCGTCTTCGGGGTTCGGTTTCACCATCGAACAGATCCTTGCGTTTCCTCCACGGGTCATCGTCGCGAAGCCACCTTCGATGTCCCATGAACACAGTTTTCAAAGACCCGGGATCTCTATCTAGCTGGCGATACGTTGTGTCATCCATGCACCTGATGCATCCAGAAAATTCGTGGACCACCTGCCCCGCGAGATATCTGTAACCGAGATAGTCGTGCACCGTCTTGAGCAGTGCGGCTCTCATAGGGAAATATTCTTTCTCTGCAGCGTCCCACGTATTGGCTGGCGTTTTCCACATCGTGTCTAGCTCCTCTTTCAGCAGCCCCAGATACAGATTGATGTTGTTCCCTGGTTGTTTCGGCCCTTCAATTAGCATACTCCTGTGAATGTACTTCCTCTTCATGCACAACCAGCAGGAAGGTTGTACATCCACACAAACACAGGCCAGGTGTTATGTGTGCTTCTCTAGCTGCCAAACGGATTGACTCCATCGGTGCTCACACCCAGCACGATGTTCCTTGGATCCTTCCCAAATTATGGGTGTTCGAAGTTCAATGCTTGCCACTAGCTCCCATCCTTAGGGTGACTCAGCATCTTGTCTTTTTTTATTTATCTCTGGATCATTTGCGTCATCTTCTTGCTTCTTCTCCTCCCTATCCGCGTGCCAACGCAGGAGCTTTGCTACCTTAGGGTCCATGAAATACCGCTGCAGACGAGGAGTGATCGGAAAGTACCACACCACTTTTCGAGGAGCTTTCTTCCTCTTCTTGTATCGAGTGACGCCGCAGACCAGACATATGGTAGACACCGGACATATGGTAGACTCCGCGTGCTCGTCCCGGTAAATGATGCAATTGTTCATGCACACATGGTATTTCACGTGCGGTAAATCTAGAGGACACATGATTTTCTTCGCCTCCTCGAAACTGGTAGGGCACTTGTTCCCCTTGGGAAGACATTCATGCCAGAATGACATGTTCTCGTCGAAGCATGCGTCGGTCATTTTGTGTTTTACATTCATATCCAGAGCCATGAGCGTTACTTTCAGGCGGGTATCCTCGGGCCTGCATCCTTCATACAATGGAGTAACCGCATCTATCTCCAGTTGATCCAGCTTGGCTTTCTCTCGGGCGGCAGCTCTTGCGTTATTCGTCTGCTAGAGAAGCAGCTCTTGAATATGAGGGTCCTGCACCCAGCCCATCGATGGTCCATCGTTGTCTGCTCCGCCGGCATCTTCATCTTCATGATCATGCCCTTCGTCTGCTCCGACATCTTCCTCATCGTCATGTCCGGCATCTTCTACATGATGACTGTGTACAGCATCACCGTCGTGATCATGTCCTGGAGATTCTTCGTCTTCTCGCCCGCCCGAGCCGCGGTGGTTGTCTTGCTGCCCTTCTTCATTTCTTGCCTGGCCCCCATGGACGACTTCATAGTCATCTTCATCACCATGCCACCGATAGCCATCCATGAAACCACGCAAGAGCAGGTGGTCCCGCACCTGCCCGGAATCCGGGCCCGCAATAAGGCTCTTCAGCTTGCATCTTCGACACAGACATCTTATCTCCATCTCGTTCTTTTGAAGCATCTCGGCCTTCGCAGAGCTCAAAAACCTATTCACGATGCCTTCGGTCATCGTGCAGACCATGGTCGCCTGCGGGGTAGAGCAAAACGATATTTTAGAACCAAGAAAAAATTTGGCATGACTTTCCCTAAAAATAGGACCAAAAAGAATGCATAGTGCCAAAATTCTCGCCGAAACGGAAATGAATCAACATTGTGGCAAAATATTGGCAACTATCGCATTTCAAATACCGGTACCTGCAAACACAAACATATATGCAACACCACAAACATATGCAACACCACAAACATACATAGATCAAGCTAGGCCACAAAAAGTGCATGTGCACATTGTTGGAGCGAGCTAGGGAGAAAAAAAAGTAGATCTACAACATAAAGATAGCTTTCCCCTTACTTACCTATCAAAAAAAAGGTAATTTAACCACTTAATTTTGATGAATCTATGGTGCAAATGAGGTGAGGAGGAGGAGGCAGCCGACAAGCTTGGAGAAGGAGGTGGAGGGAATGAAGTGGGAAAGTGAGTGTGTAGGTGTGGCTGTCCAAAATATCTAGCTGGTCCCAGGTTACTAATGGCGCACCACCCCCCCATGCGCCATTAGTAACCCAACATACTAATGGCACACCTGCTGGCCGTGCATCATTAGTAGTTTTGCAAAAAATAAAAAATAATATATATATACACTAATGGCGAACCGTTGCGTAGTGCGCCATTACTAGTTTAAACTAGTAATGGCGCACTATGCCACGGTGCGCCATTGGTAGTTTTGCAAAAAAAAGAACAAAAAAATACAGTAGTGGCGCACTGTGTGTCTGGTGCGCCATTACTAGTTAGAACTAGTAATGGCGCACTTTGCCTGGATGCGCCATTAGTATGTTTGGAAAAATGAAAAAAAAATGTTACTAGTGGCGCATCGTGTGTGTGGTGCGCCATTAGTGTCTTCCACACTAATGACGCATCAGCACATGGTGCGCCATTAGTATATAGTAGTGGCACACCACTTGTCTGGTGCGCCATTAGTGTCAATTTCATATATAGCCCTTTTCCTAGTAGTGTCTAGAAGAAATAAGAGTTAAGGTCAGAGTTGCATAGGCGTGTAAGCTAAGAGAGCAGTGAAAGGATATCCAAACATCGTCAAAATAGTGCACAAGGGAGTGATGTGTGGATACCTAGTTTGGGCCGGCGTTTGGGCATGCTCGCCTAGCTAGAGTGCGGGTCACTTCAGAGTCGTTGAGGGTGATGCGCTGGCGTTGGCTGGCCGCGCACGGATGCAGATCTTGAGTGGCAGCGGAGTGCTACAATGCGATGGACGAGACCGTTGGTGAAGCCCCAACGGCCTCGGGGGGTGGAGGTCCGACGATGTGCTCGGTGAAGTAGCCCCGGTGAGCTGGGAGACGGCGTCAGTGAAGTGCACCTGATGCAGTGGAACTCGGTGTCTGTGAGGCACTTCGGTTGCGGCGGCAGACGTTGTCGGTGGACCACCCGGTGCGGTGGACGAGGGCCTAGATGAGGTTAATCCGGTGCGATGGTGAAGCGCAACTGTCGTCTTCATCGTTGTTGTTTGGCACAGAGGTGGGGAACGGTGGGGAAAGAGACGAGACGAGAGGCGATTCGAGGGTTGGCGGCGAATTAGGGATTTGAGCAATCTAGGTGAGAAACGGGACGGTGGAGAAGAGAGATTTTGCAGGGCTGGAATTGGGGCCGCCAGATATTTCAATCCGAAACGTGGAAGCGCGAACTTATATTGTCGTCATCCTTTTTGGGGGGGAGGGGGGTGGGTGGCTGGGTGCTACACGTCCATCCGACACACGCGACCACCCCGACAGGACTATGCTTCGGTGCCTTAAGGCACCTGCCTTTGTGTCCATGACATATGGGCCCAACAGGTGGTTGGCCCACATGTCAGTGACCCAAAGGCAGTTGCCTTTAAGGCACCGAAGCAGCGTCCACCCCGACACGACCCTGGTTTGCCTGGTGCGCCTCCATTTGAGAATGCAAACGAATCTTCTTTCATTTGCAAACGAATTTGTATGTATTACCATGCCCATGTTTTCCTTGCAATAATTAGTCATTCGAAACGAGATACTCCATCCGTTCACTTTTGTAAGTCGTTTCAGACAACTTAAACTGAACTGTTTTCCACATTGTCTGAAATGTCTTCAAGGTCTTATAAAAGTGAATAGAGGGAGTACTACAAATTAATTAATGAGGAGTTATTTGAAAAAAAATTCGAAACGGTACCCACTCTAACGTGGATTAGAGTGTGTGTCACATAATTAGTTATTTGAATTAGAGTGTGTGTCACGTAGTTAGTTATTTGAATTAGAGTGTGTGTCACGTAGCGATCTCCAATTCTAGCATGGATTTCGCATTTCACTATATCCATGCTACTTTTTTTAATACAAATTCATATGTATATGATGAACACCATGGTAGTGAGAAAACTTTTGGATGGATTCAAACATATGACCTACAAAATAGCACAACAAGCTGAGTCAATGTCAACTTTTCAAAACTTAGTATGGCACGAATTCGAAATAATTACCCGTATGCGTGGTCCTCGGTTCAAATCTTACAATGTACACCAAATTGAAACATCGATATTAAGTCTCGTACTATGTACATTCAAATGTTGTTTTTAGCCCCCCCCCCCCCCCCCGCACAAACACTACATACTTCCTGTATCGGTCAATCTTCCTCTCCTAACCACCTTAGGAAGCTATCGGTTTCCAACACACGTTCATTCTTTCTCTCCATGTTTCGATCTCTAAGTCTCTCAACTACACAACCCCTTTTTTCCGCTCTGTTACCAAATGTATTTACCTCACACACCCGCCATTGCACCCCATGCCAAGATCTCTCTCTCTCCCCCCTCTCCCTCTCACCCTCTCGCGCTAAATACATGCATTGCCCATCTAGCCCCCCAACCTATCATGCATGCGCATGCACGCACATTGCATATCTAGGTCACTCCCTCGAGACTGTCTCACTCTTTCTTCCGCACGGCGGGCCACACTCGCTCAATCTTGCTCTCTTTATCTGAGTATCATTTAACCTTGTTTTCTTTCACACACAAATGATATATCTCCCTGTTCGGGCCTCGATCGACACACTCTATACTCTCTCACGCAGATTGTCTATCTAGGTCAGTCCATCCAAGCCGCCACCACTCTTTCGACCTCATGGTGGGCCACGGTCACTCAATCTCTCTCTCTCTCTCTCCGTATGTCTTGATTGACCTCGCTCTTTCTTGGAAAAAAACGATATATCACCATGTTGAGCCCAATTCGACCTATTCACATTGTATACTCTCTCACGCACATCGGCTATCTAGGTCACTCTCTCCAACCCGTCTCACTCTTTCGATCGCACGGCGACCCTATGTGATCGGTTGACCTTGCTTCCTCCCATGCACAAAATATATCTACACGTCTGTGACTGGATCATCTCTCAAGCTCTATCTTACAACCCTCACCCTTTCTAAAAAGCTCAATCGGACAATATCTCTCCAGAGCATATATATTTGTTCAATCAATGTCGGACCACACACACTTTGTCTCTCTATCTATATGTCTCTCGATTGACCTTGCTTTCTCACACCGTATCTTCCACGCATTGAAGCTACTACCTCTCCATCCCTCGCAAAGCCGTAGCTATTTACATTGCGAGGGGCACTCCAACCTTGGATTAATTTGTGTAGGCATTTATTCCGGTCGGTTTACATTATATTTTCGTAGCATTCGGCCCACAACTACTCCAATCACCGTAGCGGGTAATTAAGCTACGGGGAGCACCTAATATGAGCACCGGGGAGCCGTTGGATCGAAGATGCAGCGGCACACACGAGGCCTGAATGTTTTATTTGCAAAAAAAACTTTGGAGAGTTTGGAAATTGCGCATAATTACAAAGACTACTCCCAAGACATTGGATCTCACTTCCAACGATGTAAAAACTCGTATCACCATAGTATCTAAGCTGCGGG